>NC_081411.1:674502603-674590219 GCF_030272615.1 Cryptomeria japonica
CCTTCCCATACCTTGCCTCAAAAAAACACCAAATATGAGGTATATACCTCTCTACATGCATTCTACTCAACCAATAAAACATACAGACATTCTTGAATTGACCCGTACAGTTATCTGACCATATGATATGTCGATCAATTGCAATATCTTTCTCATGCAAGAACTCAAAAAAATTATCAAAAGAATGTTGCACATACTCGAAGGAGTGTAATCTATGATTACTCATATAAAAATAAAACTCCCTGATTATCTTCCTTCCCTCTTCTATACTATCAGGAGCATGTCTATATGTAATGTGAATAAAAATAGCAATTTGGATTGAATTGTAGTACTGAGACTGTACCTCATTCTTTGGTTGCAATGTATAGTTCTCTGCAAAATCAACCACCAATACAATAGTGCCAATCAGGAAAGAGTTCTTACACATCCTGAACTATTGATCCAACCATTGAGACCTATGTGTGTGCCTTGCATACTTGTAGATGTCATGCCTATGAAGTGTATACCTGCAGCTACAACACAAAACACTCAATAGATCATTACAAGCATGGTTAATGAATTTAAAGTAAAGAAAGATAAAACCATAGCTAAGCGATCTATCACCTCCTAGTAAATGCGAGTATGATTTTTTCTCTCAGATCTGGTTAGGAAAATTCCAGTGACTTGACTACACCTAGATGGAGGATTTAGATGATAAATGATGCATTTAATCTAGCAATGGTAATGATTAAGCTACACGATTCCATGATTATGCTAGAAAATATGCTAAAATGATGCAATTAAGCTATGATAACAATTCTCAAATGATAAACTAAGATTGCATATGCCTATAGTAACAATGCCTAAAATGAAAATGAGATGACATGATCATTTCTCCAAAATGGGGTCTATTTATAGGATTTCCAAGGCCAGGGGTGAGGTGGTGGCAGGAATTGATGGTCAAGATTAAGTCTAAAGATATCAATGGTGAAATTGGAGGAGGTTGGAAAAGAGGTTGAATGAAAGAGAACATTTGCCATCTCTATGGTGACAAGTGTCAAGAAGATTTTAGAAAGGTTGGATGAAAGGGAGAATTTTTCATCTCTATGGTGACAAGTGTCAAGAAGCTTTGCTCATGAGAGAGCAAGTGTCTAAGGAAAGGGGACATGTGGCCCAAGAATGCCATGTGTCTCAAGGGAGGAGTAGGTTTAATTAAACCCGAGGTTAGATGGAAGGGGTTAGGTTTAGAAGGGGTTAGGTTAGGTGGTTAGAAGTTAGGAGGCATGTGGGTAAATTTGAATTTAAAAATTCAAATAAGACTAATTAATTCTCAACAACTCATAAATTGATTTGTTTTAATTAATTAGAAGATTAGAAGAATTAATTGAAGATGGGGGGAAAGAATTAATTAATCAAAGGGGATTATGAAGTGAACCTATTAAATAAATCCTTAGATTTATTAATAAGTAGATGAAAGAGGTAATTTAATCAAATTGCTTAGTGAATTCAATTAAATTGGGAAAGGGGATTAATTAAATAATTGCTTATTTAATTAATTATCTTCAGACCATTTTTAGGTGTATACATTTTGCCCCTCTTTGAAGCAAGGTTTGATGATGCATTGATTCAAAGAATAATCTCATTTTGATGATGATATTGGTTCGATAGGATGCCCCAGCTCTTGTTTGATAGATTGCAATATGATTATGCCCCCTCGGGAGATCAATTGAGATAATTGATCTTTGGAGTTTTTGGATTTTTGTGAAATTGATATCCCGATTAGATTATTGATTTGATTTCTACAACTGTGGTTGATGAAAGTGCGAGTTCTACAATCATGGTGATGTGGTTCTTGATGATTGATAAAGATTGATTGATTAGATCGATAAGATCGAGATTCAGTATGGTTTCAGGAATGATACCTCCTACATAAGACAAAGATGATCAAAGTGTCTGGTTTCAGGAATGATATATGTTGTATAAGACATGATTAGAATGTCTGGTTTCAGGAAAGATACATCATGTATAAGACATGAGAGAATTGATTTAGATATGATTGATTGATAGAATTGATAAGATTGATTGGATAAGGAACTGATAGTTTGTTGATATCATGTTGCTGAAAGATTTAGGGTAGCATAAGATTTTTGTTGGGTTGACAATATCTAGAGAGATATGAGTCATCGGTCTGATTGTGTATACACTTGTGATGATACCTTGATGATTCCTGCGATAGATTTAACCTTGGATAAAAGGAGCATGCAGGATCCCATGCAATAATGAAATGCAAGCTAAATGCAAATGAAAATGAAATGCAACGCTACGATCGGACTAGTCACTGGATTATTGTATTTTTGTCATCATTGAGTTTTTTAAAATGTGGGAAGTGAGTACAAACATCGATGGTATAATTAACCATGATGACCTGAGCATTGCTTTCTTGAATTTTGATATGGAAAGTTAGCACAAACATCGAGGTATAATTGAACTAAGATGACCTGAGTGTTGCTTGCGTAAAACAAGCAGTATTAATCATTTCAATATGGAAATCAGAAATGTCTTCAATGATACTCCGATGATCATGTCCTAAGACAAATTTGCACATATTAATGATTAATTTTCAAAGAACAGACAAGAAAAATATCATGTTTCTTCCTTGTTCCTGTAGTCAAAGACATCCTGGAGTCACTTAGAAATCATGATAGTGAAAATCAATATAGAAAAGTTGAGCAATCATGTTAAAATTGTGATCCAAAAGATATCATCCATGCGTTTAGACTGACTTTGTGATAGTTTGATGGTTGATAATTTGATCTCGTGTTCAATGTTGGATATGTTTCAATTTTCGCTTGATAAGAGTTGTCTAGCTGTTGTTCTACCTATTTGATTAAGCTCAAAATGATCAAGAAGTTTGCCCCCAGCTAAGTGCAAGATTCTTCACGAAACCTAGAAACAAATTCCTTATGATATACCCAATGATCCAAACCATGGCAAGAAGCCACCCAGGATATCTGTGTATGTACAAAGGCTTTATGATGATATGAACAATGCTGATGTAAAATGATTGCAAGCAAAAATATGCATGAACTAATAGATGGAAGAGCTAGCTGACAGATAGTGCCTGTTTGCCAGGTTTTCACCATCTGTTTTTATTGCACTTTTTCTCATATTTGTTTTTTTTTTTTTTTTCTTCTTTTTCACTATTTTTGGGATTTTTTTTCTACTTTTTCAAACATAAAACTTCTTCAGATGAATGCTATTGATGGGTTCCTCGAGCTAATCTCAGTCCTGTGTTGATAGCTGATATGCTCCTGACCCAAAAACTGTTGTGATCACAAATGGACCTAACCAGTTTGGTTCAAACTTTCCTTTCTTTTCTCGATCTGCCTGGTTGCATCGATTTTCTTTTAGTACTAGTTCCCCTACTTGAAAGATTCATGGTTTGACCCTATGATTATAGCTCCAACACATTCTTTTCTGATATACCTTTAAATGATCAAAGGCATTTTGTCTTCATTCATGGATCATTTCTAACTCTTGTAATCTAGATACTCATTGTTCTTCATCTGGGATGACACCTTTTAATGATACTTGTAGAGAAGGTATCTCTACTTCTATTGGTAGTATTGCTTCTTATCCATAAACAAGAGAGAAAGGTGTGGCACTTGTTGGCATGCGGATACTGGTACGATAGGCCCATAGAGGGGTTCAATTGAATATGCCAATCTTTTCCAACATCATTCACTGTCTTTTTGAGGATTTTTAGAATAGTTTTATTTGATGCTTCTGCTTGCCCATTTCACTGTGGATAGTAGGGTGTGGAAATTTTGTGTTGGATCTTGAATTTCTCACCTAACTCTTGTACATCTTGATTCCTGAATGATTGTCCATTATCAGTGATAATGGTCATTGGTATTCCATAGCGATAGATGATGTAATTCAAGATAAATGCAACAATTTGTTTTCCTATGATATTTGTGAGAGAGACTGCCTCAATCCATTTTGTGAAATATTTTGTAGCTACAAGGATGAATTTGTGACCATTAGATGAAGAAGGATTTATTTTTCCTACCAGATCAAGACCCCATTGGAAAACAGGCCAAGATGTTGCCAGAGCATGAAGTTCTTGTGCTGGTGCATGAATCAAATTCTCATGGATCTGACATTGTTTGCATGTTCTAGCTATCTGAAAAGAATCTTGTTCTATAGTTGGCCAATAATAGCCTAAGCGTATGAGTTTTTTCGAAAGGGTAAGACCAGTTGAATGAGTGCCACAAATGTCATTATGGACTTCATTTAAGGCCTTCTTAGATTCTTCATGTTTGAGACATATTAAAAGAGTATCGTCCAGACCTTGTTTAAATAGGGTATCTGTGACAAGAGTAAAATGGGAGGATTGGTGAATAAAGTTTCTCTTTTGGTTCTTCGATAAGTCAGGAGGTAGGGTGTTATCTTTCAAGTATGTGTAAATTTGACCATAGCGGGAGTGTTGGTGTAAATAATTATTCATCTTGGATATTATTACACTTTACTTAAGTTTACTTAGGAAATGCATTTCATAGTAGTTTGGGTATGAGACACTTAGGTGTTTGTGCCACATTGGAATAGTGTGTGTATGAGAAATTCCACCTTTTATGGTGTTGATCTTGTTGTTACACTCCACATTCAGTGGGTGATCCACCTCATGTGGACTATTATATTATTTCTCCTACCTACCCTTGTTTCTTATTGAGCCACATGTCATGTTTGTGTGCTCACATATCCCTAGCCTTGCCTATATAAGCAAGCTCATCTACATTGTATGTAATTGATTATTGATCATTTTCTATTGATGAGAATACAGTTTATTCTTGTCCTATATCATGTCTCTATTTTGTACATTTCATTGAGCTGTTGATCTTGGCAAAATCTCACATGGTATCAGAGCCATTGGGGCTTCATTGATTCGTCTTGAAGAGGCATTATTGCGATGTCAAGAGGCAGATCTAAGGAGCAGCATCTTTTGGAGGTGTCCTAGACTAGATCCGACCCCGCAATTGCGTCCAAAAGGCCGTTTCCATGAATTTTGGTTATAAAGTCAGCCTATTTTGGTGAGAAAATTTTTTTCGCCAATTTTGCTATTATTGTACGAAGTTCAAAAAAAAAATTTATATTTTTCGAAATAAATAAATAAAAAATTCATTTTCTGAAAAAAATTTCGAAAAATTGAAAATCAAAAATCAAAAAAACAAAAAACAAAAAGTGTTTTTGGGGGGTCCACAGACCCCCCCCCCCCCCCCGTGCAGTGTGTACCTGCGGGTCGCAGGTTGCAGGCGTACTACCTGTCAGACTCTGCAGGTCCGGACTTGCCACAACCACCATGTCTCATACCCACAGATCGACGTCGCCCATGCTGTGTACGTTGCCGATGACGCCGCCTTGCAGAACATCCCACCGGTCACCTCGCTCCCGCCACCGGCCGCTTTACCTCCCGCCACCACCAACGTCCTCCCGGCTCCACACGCTCACGCGCTGCCGTGTCGGCTCCTCCTAACACCGGTTACACCACCACCGCCTCACTCTGCATGCTGCCTCAACTCCATGCGGCTTCCTCCTCTGGCGACAGCAGCCCCCTCCCATCGACCGAGACACTGACTCCGCCGGTAGAGACCTCCGGCGACCGTCCAGTCACCTCCGGCAGCCACACAGGAGCCCAGTCGGCTTCCAGACCCCACCACGTGGCTCTCAAATAGTCATCTATATGCCACGTCACCCACACCATGCAGGCCCTCCGTACACACAGTCATTGCGCAACGTCATTCGTACGACCTGCATAGTCATTGACCACATCAGCCAGTCCGTATAGTACGGACGCCTAGTCAGCAGAGAGGCAAAGTTTTTGCAACGGTCATATGGCCATCAAATTTAACATAGTCGCTTGCTGATGTCAGCACCACGTCATCATTTTTCAAAAATTTTGCAGGCCCCTCTCATTGAGCTTTTTGATTTTGCAGTTCAACTTCAAATGGCCATAACTTGCTCATTTTTGCTCCTTTTTGGGTGCAATTTTTTTTTAAATGGGCTAGAACTTTGTGCTCTCTGCAGTGGTGAAGAAATTTTTTGATTTTGATGCATGGATTTTTCAGAAAATGCAATTTTTGGTGACTGTACCTAAGTAATCCTAGTTTTTGCAACTTTAGAGGCTTCGTTTAGGGTCATATGACCTCCTCTTCAGGTGCCATTTTTTTTAAAGTGCGTATTTTTTCATCTACTTTCACATGATGCTTGATGCCATTGTAAGTAGAAATTGTACTTTCAGATTTTGGCCATTTTTGGCTCTCTTGGTACTTGTATATTTGCTTGAATCTCAGTTAGATTCATTGCACTATTGATTGAAGTCTCTTGTATGTCATTTGAGAGGTTGTAAAATTTGCATCATAAGTCCACTTTTCCTTATTTTACAAGTGGCTCATTGTAATCGCACTAAGTATAAAGTGCCAAAATCATCACTTTAGAGGGGGTACTTTGATTGATTGAATTTGGGGGGGTGTCTCTTGTGCTTTTGTGCTCTTGTGTTCCTTCCTTTTTGCTGCTATGGGTTCTTCTAAGTTTCCTCTCCTAACTCCTCATAATTATGCTACTTGGAAAATTGATGCATGGAGTAAACTTATGGAAAAAGGACTCACTCATTACATTGATGGAACTATTGTTGCTCCCGCTGATCCTAAGGTTGATCCAGTTGGTCACTTAGATTGGCTCACTAAAAATATCATGGAAATTGGTACCTTAAGAAAGTATGTATCAAAGGATCTCATTTTTCATATTGAGAAATGTACTCTAATCAAGGATGCTTGGAAAAAGTTTCAAGACTTGTATGCTCAAGTTGATGAGATTAGGGGATATCAAATTGATAGTGATCTCACCATGTTAGATCCCAAGAACTTTGATACTATACAAGATTATGTCACTAAGGCAAATGAGTTGAGGGCACAACTCAAAGATTGTGGCATTGATAAGAAGGATACTCAACTGATATTCAACTTGATAGGCAAGCTTCCACAAGAATATGCAGCATCAACATTTGTTTCTAGTTTCCAAACCCATAGGATGACAATGGGTTCAACCTACAACAATGCCTACATTTGATGCTTTCAATGAAATGTTTATGATGGAACAAACTAAGTTGATAAGCATGGGCATTCTTAAGGCTTCTAAGTCTCAAGCATTAGTGGCAAATCAAGGGAACAAAGGAAATCAAGGAAAGGACAACTCAAACAAGAAGAAATGGCAATCAAAGCCTAAGGAAAAAGTACCATCTTCTCCAAAACAAGGAGATTCATCCTCTTCCAAGAGAGATAATTCACCAAAGAGGGAGAGACCTACTTGTGCTTATTGTAAAAAGATTGGTCATGAGGAGCATCATTGCCATTCTAAGAAGATTGATGAGCTCACACATATCATCAAAAAGCATAACATTGATTTGCCTAAAGTCTACAAGAAGGATGATTCATCAACTTCCACTTCCTCACATTCAAAAGGAAAAGGGAAAGCATTCATGGCTTCTACAAGTGGGAAGACTCACTCTTTTGGGACAAGAAAAGGAAAAGCTCTATGTGCTACTATCAGTCATGATTCAGAGAGATGGCTTCTAGATTCAGGGGCTTCTCATCATATGGCATCTTCGCAGTCTATGTTCTCTACATTTGATCCTTGCACCATGCCACAGATTTTGATGGGCAATCATACATACATGGATGTGATTGGGAAAGGATCTATTGACATTGGGGATAACTCCTTCAATGATGTGTTGTGTGTACCCCACTTGACAAACAATCTCCTTTCTATCTATCAAATCACACATGGCACAACTAAGAGAGTTGTGGAGTTCACACCTGAGTCAGTTTTCATTAGAGACTTGGAAACTAGAGCTATCATTGCGACTGGGGTGGTTGATCATGCATCTCGGTTATACTCCTTTTCAGATTTTGTTGATGATGATTTCACATTTGATGATTCTACACATGTTGATCACACTTCTTGTGATGGTTCAGTTTTTGAGGAGAACTTTGGACACTTGAACATGGGGATTCTCACATGTAACCCCATTCTTGAGTCTTGTATTTCATCTCCTCATATTGATATCACATCACCTATTGCACCCGATGATGCGGATAGTGCAACAATTTTGCCTTCATGTGATTCAGTGCAGCAGGATATTCATTGTCTTCCAGCTTCAGATTCATGGGATGATTACTTGACAGACATTGTAGGTTTCTTTGTGGAATCCTATGTTGCAGATTTGGGAGACATCATTGATGACATTCATCTTCTCTTTGATGAAGATTATCCTTCTTTGATTGTTGTGAGGGAACACTCTGACCCTCTTGTTCATTCTCTACATGATCATTCTTTCGAGGTTGACATGATTGTGGATACTTATGTACAGCAGTTGGAGGAGGTCTCTTTATTTTTTGAGGAGACATGTGAGTCTTTGGGACATGTTCTACATCCATCTTCACTAGATCTTGGAGTGCCTTTTTCAGCAGTGTGGCACAGTTTACCACCTTTGGAAGGCGTATCTTTCAACATTGACATGGGGACACTTGAGCAGTTTTCAGAGATTCCTTTCATCATGAGTTTTCTTCATACATCTTCCTTTCATGATTGGGGAGACTTCATGGATACACCTTTGGTTTTGTTTCTTCCTAAGGGGAGGAATGTTGTTCGACGTTCGTGGAGTAGTTTCTTCATACATCGAGCTTCTATCATTGGTGCAGATTCCACATTGAGGGGGGGCTTCCTAGCTTCTCTTCTTCTCTCTTTTGGGGGAGGGTTTTTTCCCATTGGGTTTTTCTCTCTTTCCCCACTTTGTGAGAGATTTCATTGCATTGGTTTTCATGCATTTGCATGGGTACCTAACATGGCCTAGTAGCCGGGACCCATCTTGCATTCCTTAGTTGCATTGTAGACTTAAGTGCATTCCCCTAAGTTGCACTTAAGGGGGTGTGTTGGTGTAAATAATTATTCATCTTGGATATTATTACACTTTACTTAAGTTTACTTAGGAAATGCATTTCATAGTAGTTTGGGTATGAGACACTTGGGTGTTTGTGCCACATTGGAATAGTGCGTGTAGGAGAAATTCCACCTTTTATGGTGTTGATCTTGTTGTTACACTCCACATTCGGTGGGTGATCCACCTCATGTGGACTATTATATTATTTCTCCTACCTACCCACACCTATTTCCTACCTACCTTTGTTTCTTATTGAGCCACATGTCATGTTTGTGTGCTCACATATCCCTAGCCTTGCCTATATAAGCAAGCTCATCTACATTGTATGTAATTGATTATTGATCATTTTCTATTGATGAGAATACAATTTATTCTTGTCCTATATCATGTCTCTATTTTGTACATTTCATTGAGCTCTTGGTCTTGGCAAAATCTCACAGGGAGAAATCATGCCCAACAAGGTGACAGATAGTTTGGGAATCAGGACAATTATGAGCAAGGTAAAACAACTCTTCCACCAGGAATTCATAACATTGTTGATTTTCCTATGTCTGAAGTAGAGAAGCAAGTGTAGCCATGGCATCTGCTGCTTTGTTGTCATTCCTTGGAATCTGCTGGAAAGTTATTTCTACAAATTATTTCTTGATATCATCAACTATCTTTTTATAAGACATTATTTTTTCGTCCTTTGTTTGATAGTCATCATTAATTTGATTAATGACGAGCTGAGAGTCTCCAAAGACTTGAAGTTGTGTAATATTCCATTCTATAGCCATTTTGATACCTGTAACAAAAGCTTCATACTTTGTTATGTTATTGGTGTATGGAAAGCTTAATTTGTATGCTTTTGGGATTGTATGACCTTGTGGTGTGATAAATAGAATACCTGCTCCTGATCCATGTTGTGTATATGAACCATCAAAGTATAATTGCCATGTTTTTGTTGTGACTGTTAGGATATCAGTATCAGGAAACTTAATGTGTAAAGAATGATCATCTTGAAGTGGTGCCTCTACTAGTTGGTCTAAAATGACTTGTCCTTTTATAGCTTTTCTATCAACATACTCAATATCAAACTCGCTCAGGATCATGATCTATTTTGCTAGTCGTCTTGTTAATGTTGTCTTGCTGAGTAAATATTTCAGAGGATCAATTTTAGCTATTAACTTGATGGAGTGAGATAGTAAATAGTGTCATAATTTTTTAGAAGCAAAAACTACTACCAAGCATGCTTTTTGTGTTGGTGAATAGTTGATCTCGTATCCTACTAGTGTTCTATTGATGTAGCAGATGGCTCGTTATTTTCCTTCATTGTCCTGTTGTGTGAGCAAAACTCCTAAAGATGCTTCAGTGGTTGATACATAGAGTAATAATGGCTTTCTTGGAATTGGTGACATTAGGATGGGTGGTTACATGAGATATACCTTGATCTTGTTGAATGCATCTTCACATTGATGGTCCCACTTGAAATGAACATTTTTGTGCAATAGATGAGTAAATGGTTGACATTTATCTACTAGTTGAGCAACAAATCTTCTGATTTATTGGAGTCTTCCTTGGAGTGATCTGAGTTGACTTATATTCTTAGGAGATGCCATTTCCATAATTGCTTTTACCTTAGGTAGAGCCACTTCGATACCTCTAGTTGAAACAATGTATCCCAATAGCTTTCCTGAAGTGACACCAAAGACACATTTCTTAGGGTTTAGTCGTAGCTTGTATTGTTCTAACCTGTCAAATATATTTTCCAGTATCTCTATATGTTCTTCTCTATTGTATGATTTAGCCAAGATGTCATCCACATAGTCTTCCATGAATGTATGCATCATGTCATGAAATATAGTTGTCATAGCTCTTTAATATGTAGCACCTATGTTCTTTAATCCAAAAGGTATGATGTTCCAGCAGAAAGTACCCCATGGACATGTGAAAGCTATCTTTTCTTGATCTTCAGATGCTATTTTGATCTAATTATATCCGGAGAAACCATCCATTAGAGAAAACATGGAGTGTCCAATAGTTAAATCTACAATGATGTTGATGTTAGGCACAGGAAAATCATCCTTTGGACATGCGTTATTAAGATCTCTGAAGTCTGTGCATATTCTGATGCTTTTATCTGGTTTTGAAATAGGAACGATGTTGGATACCCATTGAGGATATGCTACAGGTTTGATAAATCCTACATCCAATAATTTCTTTAGTTCTACTTTGACTAGGAGAGCGATATGCAGATGCATTTTCCTTAACTTTTGTTTGATTGGTTTGGCTCCTAGACTAACATTTAAGTGATGCATAATAAGCTCTAGATCTAACCCTAGCATGTCTGCATATGACCAAGAAAAATTGATTTGTCATCGTTTGAAGAATTCCACATATTGTTACATTTCTTCTTTTGATAGAGAAGTCGCTGGATGAAGAATCTTTGGTTGCTCTATTGTGCCAATGTTAACTACCTATGTTGGTTCGATCGGAATGGATGACATTCTTGATAATGCTCAAGTAAAGTGTCAAATCTCCCATCTTCTATCACCTCGAGGAGGTTTTCACCGTTAGATGTGTCCTTTCTTTTTACTTTTTCTTGATCTAATGTTGCCAATAAATGGTTTTCAGCATTAGACTTGATATTCTTTTATTTATTTTCAGTTTTGTGACTAGGAGATTTGGCACCCACTTGACTGGAGGATGCATTGCTAACATTCCTGGTGAGATTTTTTATGGGTTTGATTGAATTAAGATATACAGATATGGCATGGTCATTTGGAAAGGTATCAATGGCGGTATGTCCTTCATTTTCCCAATCAATAAGCTTAGGGTGGATTAGAGGTATGGGATCTTCAGGTTGGGATTTTTCAAGGGTCATGATGGATGTATCAAATTTTTCAATATGTATGTTGATGTCTAGATTGGTACTCTCATTAGAATGACCTTACATAAGAAAATCTTGATCATCCTCTGTTAAGTCCAAGTTAGCCGAATGTGATTCTAATTCAAGTCAACTATTTCTTGATGTTTGCCCTGCATATGTGTGAACTACATCAACTCCTATATCTGATTCAAAGCAATTTTATTTAGTTGATTCTTCAGAGTGATAGGAATCACATTCCCATTCATTATAATTTGTATCATTTGTAGCCTGCAATCTATAACTTTGTTCATATAGTCTTTCTTCTTCTTTTCTTGCTATATCTTTTGTTCTTTCATATTCAACTTCTTCAGGACTGAGATTGAGTTCTATCAGCTTTCCTTGACTTATATTAGCTTCTTTCTTGTTTTGATTGAGATTTAATGTTGCTTGAGAGGTGCTTTTAGTTTGTTTATCTTATTGATTTGAAGCTTGCTTCTTTTCCCATTTCATGTTTGCTTGTGTTCGTTGCTTAGTTGATGTTTCTTCTCTTTCAATTGCCAGTTGTTCTTGTCTATTTTCATATTCCTCTTGTTGTTGACTAAAACATGTGTCTTCTGGTAGAATAACTTGTCCATATCCTAAGCCTATTTTGTGTGTAGTTTGCTAAGTGTAAGGTTGGATAGGTTATGAGATACATTCTTTTCTTTTTCCTATAGGACCTATTCCAGTGTATCCCATTCTTCTGAGAATGTTAAATCCTTTTCCATACTTTTCTGTAGGTATTTTGACATTGTTGATCTCTTGTTGAAATTCTTCGTCCTTATATGGCCACTGTAGCACATCTTTGTCTTATGTTTCCTCTAATAAGGTTCAAGCACTAACAAATGCTCCATCAAATATCAGAAGATCTTTTACAATTGGTTGTTTTTTAGAGTTTTATGGTTTTCCAAAGGATTTAGGAGAAAGTGGTAATTGTGATATTGAATATTCTTCGTTCCCTTGATCTCTTAGCTACATTTGTTTTTCCATACTTGATAAAATAGAGGCAAATGATTGTTGCTTGGATTGTGTGTTTGAAGATGATGCCTCCCTATTATGAGGAACAATGATGTCTTGAATTGGTTTAAGATTACTACAATACTAAAATGGATTTGAATCTATTGAGATCGTTATTTCTTGCCCACTGTGGGGAAACTTTAAGCATTTATGGTATGTTGATTGAACAACTTGTATATCATTTATCCAGGGTCTTCCCAAGAGTATGTTGTATGATAAATCTAAGTCTAGAACTTGGCATGCTGTGTCTTTCTGCAAAGGTCCCACTCTGATGGGTAACATCATAATTCCCTTAGAGGAACGTTCTTCTTCATCATAGCTTTAATGGTGATCTTTTTATAGGGATCCACTACATATTCTGAATAACCTAGAGCATGGACAAGACTCAAAGAGCAGATGTTTAAGCCAGCTCCCCCATCTATTAGGACACGTTTAACTCCCGTCTTATGAATGATGACTTCGATATGCAAGGGAGTGTTATGGGGATGTTGTAGGGACATGTCGTCTTCTTCAGTGAATGATAAGTAGTGAGGGGTTGTGAGGTGTCTCACCATGGTTTGGAATTGATCGATATCAAGATCTTTGGAAACTATTGTATCTACTAATGCTCATTCAAGAATTTCTTTGTGTGCAGGTAAAAGCTTTAACAGTTCTAAGATGGATATTTGTGCGGGTGTTTTCTGCAATTGATCCACCAGGTTGTATTGTTTGGTAGTGAATGATTTGTTTGTCGTAGGACCCATCAAAACAACTTTTGATTTACTTCATGTGATAGCATGAGCATGTTCTTGATTTTTATTTTCTTTAACTACAATCACGTTTACCACATTATCATATGTATGAGCATAGTTTACCTTCGCTTTACCCTTACCATTGTTTGTTTTCGATGATACACCTTTCTCATAGTTTGGAAGCAAAGTTTTAAATGTTGTATGAGATTCATTTGTTGTATGTCCATCCACAGTTATTACTCCATTATCAATCAAATCTTGGATGACATACTTCAACCACTGACAACTATCTGTGTGATGTCCCTTGTTTCGATGGAAATCACAATAATGGTTATCATTCCACCAAGGTGGTTTTATTTGAGGTTAGTAGTTCCTTTCTTCTGGTAAAGTGATCAATTTTTTTGCAAGAAGCATCTTTAGTGCTGACCCAAGGGGTTCACCAATGTTTGTAAATTGCCTTCGAAAGAAATTTTTGATAGTTGCTTTTTGGTGATGGTTGTTTTGTTGAGTTGCTGCTGAGTGAGTGGATAAATTATAAACTGGTTGCTTTGGTTTCACATTGTTGTTATCCACTATTCCATCGTCGACAATATTTCAATTTCTATTCCAAAACTTTGGCTTATCATTGTGATTGTTCTTATTGGTGTTGTTAGGAGGAGGGACTTCATCTTTGTATATTTTCAATTCACCTTTTTTTATCATGGCTTCCTCCATTATGATTCCATTATCAATCATTTTTCCAAAACTTTGATTTCCTTGCATTTTTAAGTAATAACTCATTTGATCATTTAAGTTGTCAATGAATATGTCCATTTTTTCATACTTTGGCACTGTACAAGGATATCGCGAAGCTAACCATTTCCATCATTCTAAAAATGTCATGAAAGGTTCTCCACTTTTTTGTTTAGCATTACATAGGTCTAGCATTGTTACTTCATGTTGTATGTTGTAAGAGTATTGTGAAACAAAGTTATCCACTAATTTTGAAAATGATCTGATTTCAGGTGGAAGTTTGGAGAACCATTCCATAGCTAATCTAGGTAAGCTTTTTGAAAATAATCTCATCAAGTAGGTATCCTCATGTGCAAACTCCATACTCATTGTGAAAAATTATCGTATATGATCTTGAGGGTCAGTGTTTTCATCATATTTTTTCGTATCTGGGATTTTCAAAACCTATAGGAAATGGTATCATGTTTAGGTTTCTGTCGAATGGATAAGGATAGATTTCTTGAAGTGAGTATCTTCTAACATTTCCTCTCTGTATATCTTGAATTTGTGTTTGCAGTGTTTGTAGTTGTTGTGTGAGAGTTGTGATAGGATTATCAGCATGATTTGTTCTTGCATAACCATGATTTTGCATTCTAGGAGGATATGGATCTTGTCTTATTTCATCTCTAGTCCTTCTTGTATCTTCATTGGATTGAATGTTATTTAGACTTTCCACTTCATCTCTTTTGGGTATGTAGGTTTCTTCATTGGTTCTGGTATTATTGGGAATTGATGTGTCATTCATGTGGAGACCAAAAATATCTTTGTATTGTTCATTATTAGGGGGAGGGTCACTTTTCTTTTGTGTCAATTTGTTTACATCAAAATCTTGGGGAAGTGTAGCACCAGATTTTGCTAACATTAGAAAATATTTTTCTTTTTCTCCCTCCAATAATTTTTGCATAAATTTATCAAATTGAGGATCCTTTTTGATGTCTCTGACATTTTGTTCTGTTATTTCTCCTTCAACTTGTATTTCATCTTCATGTTCCATGGTTATATGCTCTTCAGTTGTTTCCAATGTTTCAATTTTCGTCTTTGTGATTCTTCATCTTTGAGCTCTGGTTAGAACATGCATACACGTGTGTTATTTTTCTAGGATTTGATTGTCTTAAAAGTTTGTTTTGATAAGTGATCAATTGTCAAGGTAAATGTGATAGCGCAATATGACACGAAAAGATGGTTCAAGTGTTTAAAGTTTTGCAAGTTTTTCGATCTTCAGTTTTGGAGTGCAATGATGATGCTTTGATAAAAACCAAGTCCAGTAGGAATGATATATCATACAATGTGGGACAAGATTATCCTGACCAAATGTTTCAATTTCGTGATAAAGGATGATAGATCCTAATGAGAAACTATGTTTGAGTGATCAGTTTACCAAAGAGGGTGATAATGCACTTTGAGATGTTTAGATCTTGAACTTGTTGAGGGTGAGCACTTGAAAATCTTGAGGTGTTTATGTTCTAGAGTCTGATTTGGATGGATGATAACTTGACCAAGTGAACAAATGAGACAATCCAACCACAAAACGATAGAGAACAAGCGTTTATGATTACTGTAAATTGATCAAGCAAAAATGACAAATCTGAAAAAGTCCTACAGGACACAGTTCTGGATTGGTAGAAACAAAGACTCGTATGAAAAACTATTTAGCTCCAAATGACAAAAGATACAAGCCCATACAACAAACTAGGATTTTCATGTGCTTGTTCCAAAGAACAGGCTCGTACGAAAAACTTTTCTTAACCATATGACAAGATAAATGGCTCGTACGATAAGGAATACTCAGCAAGATGACAAATCACCGGTTTGTATGACAAACTTTTCTGAACCATACGACAAGATAAATGCCTCGTATGACAAAGAATAGGACAGAGAAAAATGTGTTTGTTTTGTCGAATTTTGACCAATGAATTATGATGTTTTGCTTATGTTTTCCAGTTTTAGATGTTTGATTTTTCAACTTAGGGATGAATACACAGTAGACATGCGATATGATAATTGACTTCTAGCATGCTAAACCCTAAGGAAGTTGGCTAAGGAGAGAAAACCTTTTCTTGAAAACTTAGGTACACACCCAATAGCTATTAAGAATACGACCGCTAAGTCTTGTGCAATGGATTCTCAACGCCATATTATCCAACTCCAAACACTAATGGGGGCATGATATGGAAAGTATCTTGGGAGAGTTACTATCTCTCTTACACAAATATTATCACCCTTTCAGATGTGAATCGGGTAGCTTCTAATTTAACTGCCACTAGTAAGGGATCTGTTCAACACGTTGGGGTATAATACTCAATTAAGAGGTCTCCCAACCTTGAAAACCAAGGTTTTCTATACCTAAAGGTATGGAGGATATCTATTCCCGAGCACTATCGTTGACTTGATTTTCATCAAATCACATTTATTTTATAGTGGGTTGGATTACTTTGCATTAGCCGTTCCCACTTAGGTCGTTCCCCTCTCACCGGCCTTAATGGTTAAGAGTTATTAGCTCCTCAGGAGGGCGGGCCTGCTAAAGATATGCACTAATGAAAGTAAAAGATGATTCTAGCTTCCTGATCACCTAAGAAAGGTGAGAGCATACTCGCCTATCATCAAAGACACAAAATACATGATTGTTCATTCCTTTAGAAAAAGATAAGTGTGCCTAAAAGAAACTTTAAGGAATACACAAAGTTTTGTCGACTTCTCTTAGGCAACCTACAAAATAAATCCGTTAGTAGTCATTGATGTGTTTTCAATTTGGTCTTTGACTAGCATATCTTCGACAATCATCCTGTAAAACTAGTTAGGGTGCCAAAAATCTCACAAACCAATCAGGGTTAGCATTAGTAAAGCTCAGATTAAAACTTGAAAACCCTAAAATGTAGTTTATTTAAAAAAATAGAAGCAGAGACTCGTACGACATGATTTGACAGCTAAAATGACAAAACTTTAGATCTCACACAGGAGAAGAAACAGACTCATACAAAAAAGAAATGTCAAGACAGAAACATGTATGACAACAATTTAGATCTCATGCGACAACAGAAATAAGCTCGTATGACATAGAAATGACCTGATACGAGTTAGGATGAGATTTCATCCAAGATCAGAAGGAAGTTTGTATGATCCAGAAAAGGATCTCATATGACATCTGAACCAGACCCGATAGAGATGAAAGTTTATGAAGCTTAAGAGGTCAAAAATGATGATTTCGGCCCCACGGTGGATGCCAAAATATCGTACCTGTGAAGTGTATACCTGCAGTTGCAACACAAAACACTCAATAGATCATTACAAGCATGGTTAATGAATTTAAAGCAAAGAAAGATAAAACTGTAGCTAAGCGATATATCACCTCCTAGTAAATGCGAGTATGAATTTTGCTCTCAGATCTGGTTAGGCAAATTCCAGTGACTTGACTACACCTACATGGAGGATTTAAATGATCAATGATGCATTTAAGCTAGCAATGATAATTATTAAGCTACATGATTCCATGATTATGCTAGAAAATATGCTAAAATGATGCAATTAAGCTATGATAACAATGCTCAAATGATAAAATAATATTGCATATGCCTATAGTAACAATGCCTAAAATGAAAATGAGATGAGATGATTATTGCTCCAAAATGGGGTTTATTTATAGGATTTCCAAGGCCAGGGGTGAGGTGGCAAGAATTAACGGTCAAGATTAAGTCTAAAGATATCAATGGTGAAATTGGAGGAGGTTGGAAAAGAGGTTGAATGAAAGGGAACATTTTCCATCTCTATGGTGACAAGTGTGAAGAAGATTTTAGAAATGCTAGATGAAAGGGAACATTTGTCATCTCTATTGTGATAAGTGTCAAGAAGCTTTGCTCATGAGAGAGCAAGTGTCTAAGGAAAGGGGACATGTGGCTCAAGAATGCCATGTGTCTCAAGGGAGGAGTAGGTTTAATTAAACCTGGGGTTAGATGGAAGGGGTTAGGTTAGGTGGTTAGAAGTTAGGAGGCATGTGGGTAAATTTGAATTTTAAAATTCAAATAAGACTAATTAATTCTCAACAACTCATAAATTGATTTGTTTTAATTAATTAGAAGATTAGAAGAATTAATTTAAGATGGGGGGAAAGAATTAATTAATTAAAGGGGATTATGAAATGAACCTATTAAATAAATCCTTAGATTTAATAATAAGTAGATGAAAGAGGTAATTTAATCAAATTGCTTAATGAATTCAATTAAATTGGGAAAGGGGATTAATTAAATAATTGCTTATTTAATTAATTATCTTCAGACCATATTTAGGTGTATACATTAGAAAATATTTTACCTAAAATCCAAAATAAAATCAGCAACACTCACTTCTCTTGAGACTAATTCGCATCTAGAACCTTCACCTCCACTCTTCAAAGTATATTTCACTATCTCATATCTTTTTTTCTCAACATAATTATTTCCAAACTTATGTTCGCTTCCCTCATGAAAATATGAAACAAACTTTGACAACTCACCACATTGTGAGCACTTCTCATTCAAACAATCATTTCTATAGAAATAGCAGCCATCATCTCTAGGGCATAAAAATAGATCTTGCAAGTCTCTTGATGATCTCGGAAATAACATTGCACCACACTCTTGCAACATCTCATTAGTATGCATCGTAGAATGAATATGGCATAAAAGTTCATGGTACATTGAAAACTCCACATGGTACTTGCAACAACAAGTATTACGAATCTTAAGAGGTACACAATAAAATAGCTTCAAAGATTCAAAGGCCCTTTGTGATATTTGCAAAGTTGGATGTACTTCACAAAAAAAATTGTACAACATTGTTTGGCTTGATTCCAAGAAATGTTTGGGATGTAGTGTGTGGTCTCGGTTGCCAATTCTTAATTTCAAAACATCCTTTACATTGGGTGATACTCTAGAATTAGAGTGCCAAAATTGTTGAATCTCCTCCTTCACATTGTCAGTCAACTTTCTATCAACACGTGGAAGCCTCCCACCAAAAGCCCATGTATCATGTTGAAGTGGATCATCAAGTCTTTGTCTCAGTGAAAGTGCTCTATCCAAAGTTTTACAGTTTATGTGTAAATCAACACAAGTTTGTCTCATTTGATGAGCCTTCCTCAATTGATGGCTTACTAAGGAGGTTGTAATCACTCTTCGAGTGACTCTCTTACCTCTTTCCTTGGTATTATTTCCAATAAAATTGAGAGCATCAAATAGATTTTTGGCAATAATATAAGTTCTCTCCATCTTCTTTTTCATTCGAATCTTCAATTTTTTTAGCAATGGTCTCATCTTTATCATATTTAGCTATTGAACAAAAAGTTGGCATTGCTCGGTCAATGTCTTATTGCTAAAATTTTGGTCAAAAAGTTGTGTATCCCACAATTGAATGGTTCTTGTTGACCTCTTGCCTTCAAGATTTGCAATAATGTTCTCATCAATTTCAAGTAACCATTTTGGGGTTCTTGAAGGTCTTGGATTTGGAATTTGTCTTTCATCCATGAGAGGGTCTTCATTTTTTAAGTAATTAGGTGTTACATATTGCTCACTTGGTTGAGAAATTCCACCTTCAATGTCAAAGTTTTCCACATTTTCACTTCCAATGTCAAAATTTTCCACATGTTCACCTCCTATGTCAAAATTTTCTACATTTTCACCTCCAATGTCAAAAAATTTCATATTTACACCAAAATTATGGACACCTTCATTGTCAACTCCCAAATTTTCACTTTCCATTCTCACGTCATGTTGAGCATTTTCATTATCACTTTCAACATTTTCAACGTGTTCAACATTTTCAAATTCCATTTCCTCTTCACTTGAAGTAACATTAGAAATATTTAACATACCTTATCTTCGCCTCCTATGACCTTCTCTATCTCTTTCTCTATACACTTCAATTTGGTCATTTGAAAGCTTTCATTTGCATTTAGTCTTCTGATGACTACTACTACCCATTTACCTCCACAAAGATGCTCCTAAATGATTGACAATGTAAGATTTGACTTTAAGAATATCTCAAAAGCACAAATTTGTCTCAACCTATCTGAAAACCTGTGATTGTTGACAAAAACTAGAATGTGAAGAATGTGGGCCATTGAAATCCACAAAATGGTCCACAAGGCTCTTTTTTATTTACAAAAATTGGATATCTGATATATCTGATTTTAATGAATAAACTTGGGGTCCAAAAATAATTCCCGTTGTCGCCTTTTTTTTATTGTTGCCACATTAATGGTAGTGGCAGATATTGGATATCCAATTATATCAGATATCTAATTTCAGTACTCATATTTTAGAGAGAGAGATTAGGGGAGGGGGGGAGAGAGAGATTAGGGGAGAGAGGGGGTCGGGGCTAGGAGGAGAGAGAGATTATGGGACAGAGGGAGAGATTAGGGGAGAGAGAGAGGGAGATAAAGATTGGGGGGAGAGAGAGAGAGAGAGAGGGAGGGAGAGAGAGAGAGAGAGAGACAAACAGACAGAGAGACAAAGATTAGGGGAGAGGGAGATAGAGATTAGGGGAAAGGGGGAGAGAGAGAAAGATTAGGGGAGAGGGGGAGAGAAAGATATTATGGGAGAGATGGGGGAGGGGGAAGGGGAGACAGATTAGCAGAGAGGGAGAGAGACATATTAGGGGAAAGGGGGGGAGAGAGAGAGAGAGAGAGAGAGAGAGATTAGGGTAGAGGAGTCATATGACCCCTTAAGACCCATAATGACCCAATATGGTCTCATAAGGGGTCATATTGTGCTCTAAGGGGTCATATGGTGTATTAAAGGGGTCATATGACACAATATGACCCCTTAGGACACAATATGACCCATAACAATACAATTTGGTGTCGTAAGGTGTCATATGGTGTCCTAAGGGGTCGTCGGACACAATATGACTTTTTAGGACACCATAGGACCCATAACAACCCAATATAGTGTCATAAAGGGTCATATGTTGTCCTTAGGGGTCATACGGTATCCCATGACCCTTTAGGACACCATACAACCCCTAACGACACCATATAGTGTCATAAGGGGTCATATGACCCATAACGACACTGTATAGAGTCGTAAAGGGTCATATTATGTTTTAAGGGGTCATATGGTGTCTTAAAGGGGTCATATAACATAATATGACCCCTTAGGACACAATATGACCCATAACAACACAATTTGGTGTCATAAGGGATCATATACGACCCAATATGGTATCATAAGGGGTCATATCTTGTCCTTAAGGGTCATATGGTATCTCATGACCCCTTAGGACACCATATGACCCCTTTGTTAGGAACCAGAAGGACAATTGAGAGGGGGGTGAATTAGTTGTCAATAAATGACAACCCAAAACTAATTAATCCAACTTAAAACTTAGTGTCGGTAAAGAAGATTAATAGTTATAGCAATACTGGTATAATTTAATGTATGAAATAGAAAGGAAAACAACATTCACAACACATGACACAGATTTTGACATGGAAACCCTGTAAGGGAAAAACCATGGTGGGAAACCTTACCCACAATCAAATAATACTATTGTAGATAGTAAGTGTATACAATAAGGGGTCTCCGCATGCAGAAAAGCCAACCGCCTAGAGCTCATTGCTCAATAACAAAATGGGAGTCACACTGACTACAATTGGATGGTTAAATCCAATAAACAATGTATTGCTTCAGAATAGCATCTGCAATGTTGGATTCAGTATCGGTTTAAGCTCTGAACGTGAGTGCCAAACACCTTCATAACCTTTCCTTCAACCTTTAGATAATATCTGCGTGATTCACACAAGGATCTACTTATTTTTACTCTTCACAATGATCTTCAATATTTGCACACACTCATCATGCATACACTCATACATCTTTACAATTATTTATACAAAACCTAAGACCTAATGATTAGGTCGGCTCACTAGAGATATTACAATTACAAAATAAGTCTTGATGCGATACAATATGTCGGCTCAATACATTTACACATTATTCAATCAATAAACCATTTCCAAAATGTTTCATGCTGATCTGGAACATGATATCTTGTACTAGTGCATAACCTAGACCTATCTATCGGTAAAGACAAATATGTGAACTTGATCAGACCAATAAGAAAAACACCAAATCCAAACATCCAATCCATGTCTTTGACATAACCAAATAATCTTTAGATGATAACAAGTCATCATCAACTTCCTAAGCTGCTGGTGAAACATATATCCTGTCGGTGAAGCATATATCGGTGACTGTACATAAGCCAATATCCATACCGGGACCACAATGTGTTGGTTCAACAATAAACCGATATAACCAGAGTGCCAAATCAACAATGTAGACCTCCAGAAAGATAAGTGTTGACATCAATGAAAAAACCAATGCAACACATGACGAAGTCATCCATAATACCAACAATCTCCCTCTTTGGCATTGATGGCAACACAAGATGGAAAAACATCTAAGTGCCAAAAACAAAATGCCAACTACCAACAATCTCCCAAAGTAGATCAATCAAATTTTTGTACCAAAAACCAAAACCAAAACCAAAATACATCCCTCCAAGTACAATGTTTTTCCACAGATATCTCTCCCCCTTTGACATCAAATACCAAAGTAGTCAAGAATCAAAATCAGAACATAACATATAGCTAACTACTCCCCCTAAGAAGTAGCTCTCTTTCATCAAATCTGGAAAAAGATTTTTTTGTTAGTCCCTGCCGGTTTGATGCCAATATTCATCATTCAAGTCTCTACCAGTGGGGAAATTACCCCAAGCTACTCTCTAAGATATTCAAATGTTCACTTAGGCAAATGCTTTGTAAAGATATCTACAATTTGCTCTTTAGTATTCACATAAACCAATCTCACTTCATTTGTTTCAACATTCTCTTTCAAAAAATTGTACTTAATAGAAACATGCTTTGTTTTAGAGTGAAATACCAGATTTTTTGATATATCTATTGCTATTGAATTATCACAATAAATAATTACTAGTTATTTTCATTTTACCTTTATATCTTTCAACATTTGCTTGATCCATAATACGCGAGTGCAATTAGTTGCTACTGCAACATATTCTACTCCTGCTGTAGACAGTGATGTACAAGTCTGCTTCTTGTTGATCCATGAAATTAACCTTCTGCCAAGAAAGAATGCACCACTAGTGGTACTCTTTTTGTCATCCACATCTCCCGCCCAATTTGCATATGTATATGCACATAACTCAAAATTGTCATTCTTAGGATACCATAAACCAAGATTTGTCATGCCTTGTAGGTACCAGAAAATCCTTTTTACTGCAATTTCATGATTTTTTTTAGTATTGCTTTGAAATCTTGAAACAATACACACTATATTCATTATATCAGGTCTGGTTTGTGTCGAATACAGTAATCCTCCAATCATAGATTTGTACCTTGTCAGATTAATAGGAGCCGAATCATCCTTTAATGTCAATTTATCAGTTATAGTCATAGGAGTGCTTACCGGTTTGGAGTTTTCCATACCAAATTTCTTCAAAAGTTCGTTCAAGTATTTTGTTTGACATATGAATATACCTTTATCTGTTTGTGAAATTTGCAAACCTAGAAATATTTTTATCTCTCCAATCATAGTCATTTCAAACTCTTCCTGCATCTTGTTAGCAAGGTCTTTACATAGCTCTTCTTCACCTCCAAAAATGATATCATCCACAAATACTTCAATAACCAAAATGTCATCATTGATGATTTTATAATACAAATTACTACTAGTATTACCTTTAGTATAACCAAGCTTTAAAAGATATTTATCCAGTCTAGCATACCAAGCTCTGGGAGCTTGCTTCAATCCATATAAAGCTTTCCTTAACCTACAAACCATGTCCTTATCATCTGTTAATGAGAATCCATCAGGTTGTTCAATGTAAACTTCTTCTTCAAGATCTCCATTCAAAAATGCACATTTTACATCCCTCTAATAAACTTTATAGTTCTTATGAGCTACAAATGCAAGAAATAGTCTAACTGCTTCAATTCTCGCTACCGGTGCAAAAGTTTCATTATAATCAATTGCTTCTTTCTAAGAATAACCTTTACAAACTAATCTTTCTTTGTTTATGATTACTTCACCATCCTCATTAAGTTTATTTCTAAATACCCATTTAGTTCCAATTACATTTTTGTCTTTAAGTTGGGAAACTAATGTCCAAGTATTATTCTTTTCAATCTGTTCTAATTCATCTTCCATTGCTTTTATCCAATGTTTTTCTTGACATGCTTCAACAACTGATGTTGGTTCAACTTGAGAAATTAAACATACCTCTTCATTTGTCAGACTTCCTCTTGTCATAATGCCTTGATTTTTATTTCCAATTATCTGATTTTCTAAATGATTCAATCTTACATACCTGGGTTTATTCTGATTTACATTTTGTTGTTCTTTAGTCACAATTGAGTTCTCTGATGATTTTGGTGTGACTGGTTCTTCACTCTGTTCCGATGCAATTTATGCTGGTTGATTTATAATCATTTCTACTATCGGTTCAGAACCTACAGATCTTGAATCTCCTTTAAAATGTTCATCTATTTTCACATTAGTACTTTCAATGATTTTCTGCAATCTTTTATTATAACATCTATATGCCTTGCTTCTAGTTTAGTAACCAAGAAATATTCCTTCATCACTTCTAGGATCAAATTTTCCAATAGACTCATCTCTCCTAATATAGCATTTGCTTCCAAATATTCTGAAGTATTTAAGAGTAGGAGTATGACCAAACCATAGTTCATAAGGGGTCTTACTAGTTTTACCTTTGATGTCAACTCTATTGAAAGTATAAACCATTGTATTCACTGCTTTTCTCCAGTACACATGAAGTAGAATTTCTTCCATCATCATGGTTCTTCCTGCATCCAATATAGTTTTTTTCTTCCTTTCCACAACTCCATTCTGCTGAGTTGTCTGGGGTGCTAATAGTTGTCTTTTGGTTCCATTCTCCTCACAGAATGCATTTGAATTCCCTAGATGTAAATTCTCCTCCTTGATCAGATCTCAATCATTTGATTTTCTTGTCAGTTTCATTCTCTACCATTGCCTTGTATATCTTGAATCTTCCAGAAGCTTCTAATTTCTCCTTGAGAAAAGTAACCCAACACATTCTAGAATAATCATCAATTATTAGCATACAGTATCTATCACCCTAAAGACTACTTTTTTCTTGCTGGACCACATAAGTTAGTATGAATTAAATCAATAATATTATTGGATTTCTCAGAAATTCTCTTAAATGTTGTTCTAACTTGCTTTACCATTTGACATTCCTTACATACTGGATTATGAGGTTTCACAATCTTAGGTAAATCCCTTACTGCCTTAGTTGAACTAGTCTTTACATGCAATCAAAATTCACATGACAGAGCCTTTTCTGCCATAACCAACTTTCATCAATATGAGAAATCAAACATTTCTTATCACTAGTATTCAAATGAAAGATATTACCTTTAGTCTAATTACCGGTTGCAATCTCTAATCCAGTTTTGTTCATTATTTTGCATTTTGCATTCTTGAATTGTAATTGAAATCCTTTTTTCACTAACTAACCAACACTCAAAAGATTATGTTTTAAACCTTCAACATAATAAACATTGTGAGTATTGTTCTTACCATCCAAAGATATAGTGCCTCTTCCTTTGATTAAACAAGCTTTGTCATCTCCAAATCTTGCTAGACCTCCATGAATTTCCTGAAATGATAAGAATTTGCTTTTATCACCAGTCATATGATGCGAGCAACCACTATCAATGATCCATTCATCCTTTTCTTCAATTTTTGTTGTCAATGCCTGCTCTACCGGTTTGAAAATAGGTGTCGGTTGATCTTCTTTTATTGCAACAAATTCCCATCCACTGTCTGCTGGATCTTGATCTGAATCATCTATAACACCTTCATCTACATAGTAACATGACTTATCTCTGTTTTTCTTAAATTTGTATCTTTGATATTCAGGGTTAGGTTTATATGTTCTCTTAGCTTCATCTCTTAGTCTTGCATGTCTATCAGGACACCTAGACACTATATGACCAACTTTATTGCAATTAAAACATTTGAAAGGTGTTTTACCTTCATACTTACTTCCTACTAGACCTTTAGGCATCTTCCTTGCAAATAGTGCTTCAAGTTCTTCAAGTTCTTCATTTTCTCTCCTGATATCTTCAAGTTCTTTTGCATAAAATTATTTCCAATCAGATTTGTCAGATGATGATGATGATGATGATGCTTTGAAAGCTATATCAATTTTGACTATAGCAACAAGACCAAATTCTTCAAGCTCAAATGCTGAAAGTTTTCCAACCAAAGTATCTCTAGATACTGATGTATTAGACATTGTTATCAACTCATTAATAGTAGTCACTTTCATTTTGTAAGCCATTGGAAAAGTTCTTAAAACTTTAGAAACAATTTCATCTTCACTTAAAGATCCTCCACAACATTGTATTCCTAAAACAGTTTCATTAACTCTTTCCATAAATGCAGAAATTATTTCATCTTCTTCCATTTTTAAATTTTCATACTTGACCTCATAACATTCCAATTTTGTAATCTTGACAGTGGTATCTCCTTCATTCAATGTTTCTAGTTTATCCCATGATTTGTTGATTTGATAATGCACTTAGAAGTGCTTCTCTTGCTTTGCAATCATTCTCCAAGTCTTTAGCCAATATCGGTGGATGAGGGTTATTCGGAGTAGGACCAACATAGCCATTCTTTGTAAAATCCCATCTATCTCTTCCAATGTAGTTCAGATGTGTTTCCATTCTAATCTTCCATATACCATAGTTAGTTCCATCAAGTTTAGGACTGTCCTTCTTGAAAATATTTGCTGCCATAGGATCTCCTCAAGTTGTTAGGCTTCTGCAAAAAGAGGACTAGGCTCTGATACCAATTGTTAGGAACTGGAAGGACAACTGAAAGGGGGGGGTAAATCAGTTGTCAATAAATTACAACCCAAAACTAATTAATCCAACTTAAACCTTAATTTTGGTAAAGCAAATTAATAGTTATAGCAGTACTGGTATAACTTAATGCATGAAACAAAAAGGAAAACAACTTTCACAACACATGACACAGAGATTTTAACATGGAAATCCTCTAAGGGAAACCTTACCCACAATCAGATGATACTATTGTAGATAGTAAGTGTATACAATAAGGGGTCTGCACATGTAGAAAGGCCAACCGCCTAGAGCTCACTGCTCATTCACAAAATGGGAGTCACACTGACTACAAATGGATGGTTAAATCCAATAAACAATTTACTGCTTCAAAATAGCATCTGCAATGTTGGATTCAGTACCGGTTTAAGCTTTGAACATGTGTGCCAAACACCTTCATAACCTTTCCTTCAACATTCAGATAATAGTTGTGTGATTCGCACAAGGATCTTCAATATTTGCACACACTCATCATGTGTACCCTCATACATCTTTACAATTATTTATACAAAACCTAAGACCTAATGATTAGGTCGGCTCACTAAAGATATTACAATTACAAAATAAGTCTTGATGTGATACAATGTGTCAGCTCAATACATTTACACATTATTCAATCAATAAACCATTTCCAAAATGTTTCGTGCTGATCTGGAACATGATATCTTGTACCGGTGCATAACTTGGACCTATCTGCCAGTAAAGGCAAATATGTGAACCCGATCAGACCAATAAGAAAAACACCAAATCCAAACATCCAATCCACGTCTTCGACATAACCAAATGATCTCTAGATGATAACACATCATCAACAACTTCCTAAGCTTTCGATGAAACATATATCTTGTCAATGAAGCATATACCAGTGATTGTGCATAAGCCAATATCCATACCGGGACCATAATGTGTTAGTTCAACAATAAACCAATATAACCAGAGTGCCAAATCAACAATGAAGATAAGTGTTCACATCGATGACAAAACTAATGCAACACATGACGAAGTCATCCATAATACCAACACCCTTATGACACCATATGGTATCCTAAGGGGTCATGGGATACCATATGACCCCTAAGGACAACACATGACCCCTTATGACACCATATTGGGTCGTTATGGGTCCCATAGTGTCCTAAACGGTCATGGGATACCATATGACCCCTAAGGACAACATATGACCCCTTATGAAACCATATTGGGTCGTTATGAGTCCTATAGTGTCCTAAGGGGTCATATTGTGTCCTATAACCCTTTAGGACACCATATGACCCCTTACGACAACATATGACCCCTAAGGACAACATATGACCCCTTATGATACCATATTGGGTTGTTATGGGTCCTATGGTGTCCTAAGGGGTCATATTGTGTCCTATGACCCCTTAGGACACCATATAACCCCTTACGACACTAAATTGTGTCGTTATGGGTTATATTGTGTCCTAAGGGGTCATATTATGTCATATGACCCCTTTAAGACACCATATTATGCCATATGACCCCTTTAAGACACCATATGAACCCTTAGGACACAATATGACCCTTTATGACTCTATACAGTGTCGTTATGGGTCATATGACCCCTTACGACCCCTAATGACATATGCTATCATTAGGGGTCATATGACCCATAATGACATGTTGTTAGGGGTCATAAGGGGTTATATGACCCAGAATGACATCGTATAGACTCATAAAGGGTCATATTGTGTCCTAAGGGGTCATATGGTGTCCTAAAGGGGTCATATGACACAATATGACCCCTTAGGACACAATATGACTCATAATGACATAATTTGGTGTCCTAAGGGGTCATATGGTGTCCTAAGGGGTCGTAGGACACAACATGACCCCTTAGGACACCATAGGACCCATAACGACCCAATATAGTGCCATAAGGGGTCATATGTTGTCCTTAGGTGTCATATGGTATCCCATGACCCCTTAGGACATCATATGACCCCTAACAACACCATATGGTGTCATAAGGGGTCATAAAGGGTCATATGACCCATAACGACATCGTATAGAGTCGTAAAGGGTCATATTGTGTCCTAAGGGGTCATATTGTGTCCTAAGGGGTCATATGGGGTCTTAAAGGGGTAATATGACACAATATGACCCCTTAGGACATAATATGACCCATAAAGATAGAATTTGGTGTTGTAACGGGTCATATGGTGTTCTAACAGGTCATAGGACACAATATGACCCCTTAGGATACCATAGGACCCATAACAACCTAATATGGTGTCATAAGGGGTTATATGGTATCCCATAACCCCTTAGGACACCATACGACCCCTAACGACACTATGTGGTGTCACAAGTGATCATAAGTGGTCATATGACCCCTAACAACATTGTATAGAGTCATACAGGGTCATATTATGTCCTAAGGGGTCATATGGTGTCTTAAAGGGGTCATATGACACAATATGACCTCTTAGGACACAATATAACCCATAACGACATAATTTGGTATTGTAAGGGGTCAGATGGTGTCCTAAGGGGTTGTAGGACACAATATGACCCCTCAGGTCACCATAAGACCCATAACGACCCAATATGGTGTCATAATGGGTCATATGTTGTCCTTAGGGGTCATATGGTATCTCATGACTTCTTAGGACACTATACGACCCATAATGACACTGCATAGAGTCGTAAAGGGTCATATTGTGTCCTAAGGAGTTATATGGTCTTTTAAAGGGGTCATATGACACAATATGACCCTTAGGACACAATATGATGCATAACAACATAATTTGGTGTCATAAGGTGTCATATGGTGTCCTAAGGGGTCATATGACACAATATGACCCCTTAGGACACCATAGTACCCAATATGACCCAATATGGTGTCATAAGGGGTCATATGGTATCCCATGACCCCTTAGGACACCATACGACCCCTAACGACACTATATGGTGTCATAAGGGGTAATATGACCCATAACGACAGTGTATAAAATTGTAAAGGGTCATATTATGTTCTAAGGGGTCATACGGTGTCTTAAAGGGGTCATATGACACAATATGAACCCTTAGGACACAATATAACCCATAATGACACAATGTGGTGTCGTAAGGGGTCATATGGTGTCCTAAGGGGTCGTAGAAAAAAATATGACCCCTTAGGATGCCATAAGATGCATAACAACCCAATATGGTGTCATAAGGGGTCATATATTGTCCTCAGGGGTCATATGGTATCACATGACCCCTTAGGACAACATACGACCCCTAACAACACCATATGGTCTCATAAGGGGTCATATGACCCATAACAACATTGTATAGAGTTGTAAAGGGTCATTTTGTTTTCTAAGGGGTCGTATAGTGTCTTAGAGGGGTCATATGACACAATATGACCCCTTAGGACACAATATGACCCATAACAACATAATTTGTTGTCGTAAGGGGTCATATGGTGACCTAAGGTGTCATAGGATATAATATGACCCCTTAGGACACCATAGGATCCATAACGAACCAATATGGTGTCATAAGGGGTCATATGTTGTCCTTGGGGGTCATATGGTATCCCATGACCCCTTAGGACACCATACGACCCCTAACGACACCATATGGTATCATATGACCCATAACAACACTGTATAGAGTCATAAAGGATCATATTGTGTCCTAAGGGGTCATATGGTATCTTAAAGGGGTCATATGATAGAATATGACCCCTTAGGACAAACTATGACCCAATACGACACAATTTGGTGTTGCAAGGGGTCATATGGTGTCCTAAGGGATTACAGGACATAATATGACCCCTTAGGACACCATAGGACCCATAACAACTCAATATGGTGTGATAAGGGGCCATATGTTGTCCTTAGGGGTCATATGGTATCTCATGACCCCTTAGGACACCATATGACCCCTAAAAACACCATATAATGTCATAAGGGGTCATAGTGTGTCATAAGGTGGCAAGATGAACCATTATTACAATATATAAAAAAGTGCCAATATTGCTTACAAAAATTTGACACCTAAGGGGTCATAGGACACAATATGACCCCTTCCCCCTCCCTCTCTCTATTTCTCTCTCCCTTCCCCCCCCTCTCTCTCTCTCTCTCCCCTTATCTCTCTATCTCTCTCTATCTCTCCCTTTCCCCTCCTCTCTCTCTCTCTCTCCCCTTATCTCTCTATCTCTCCCTTTCCCCTCCTCTCTCTCTCTCTCTCTCTCTCTCTCTCTCTCTCTCTCTCTCTCTCTCTCTCTCTCTCTCTCTCTCTCTCTCTCCCCCAATCCCCCTCTCCCTCTCCCTCTCCCTAATATCATATACTAGCTTATTTATAAATTAATATATCGTATATTAATATATTATATATTAATAAACAATAGATTAATTATGTGTAAATTTAGTTATTGAAATTACTTATTAAAATCGAGATATCGGATATCCGATTCTATCGGATAGCTGATTTTGTTGTACAAATTTCAAATTTCAAATTTTGGCTCGGGTTTGCTTTGGGATTTGGCTTGGAAGTGACAAGCCTAAAAAGTCAACTGAAAAAATGTGTTTTTCAGTATTCCTTGATTTTCCAGACTTTACACTGGTGGCTGACAACTTTTTTTATAGCCAAAAATGATAAAACGAAAAGGGTTTTTAAGGACGTTCTTAGCTTTCCAACAATATAAGGCTTGTCTTATTTTGACTTTAATAAATAATTATTATTTATTTTCTAATTGAATTTTGACAAAAGTCCTGATTGATAGACATCTTGAAAAACACTCATAACTTTCAAATGGTATAACATTTTTTGAATCCGAAACATGCGTCACATCCTATAATTCGTCTAATATAGGGAAAAATTAAGAAAAATTGACTTTCATAAGGTTTTGACCAAGTTAAGGTGGTCGGACATAGGAGTTTCTAAATTTCTGAAAAGTTGTAAAAAATTCATAAATAATTATTTACTTTATAAAAAATTATTAAAAAATATGTGTCACATCTAGACATGAGTCTAATACTTATATTATAAATATTATAAAAAAATGAATTAAAATCATAAAATAATGTACTTATTGAATTAATAAATTCTAAGTGTTAGCCAACATTTTTATTTGAGTTAAAATAAAAAATTACACTCAAAGCATATTAATAAAAAATACTAAAATCAAACATTTTAAACATTTTTTCAAAGTTTTAAAAGTAAGGCATCAAATTTGTTTAGTTATAATGAAATAAGTAGAATTGATTGTATTAAATTATCTGCCTTCTGGTATTTTTGCACAACGTTGATGATTAGATACAATGAAAAAACTCAGATAGGAAACTTGTAGCATTTCATTTGGAATCCTTCCATAAATTTTATTGTTTGAAAGATCAAGTGACTCTAACTCTATAAGTAATCCAAACCTGCTTGGAATCTCTCCTATAAGACTATTATCTAATAAGTTCAATGTGTGAAGACTTTTAAGGTTCCCAATTATTGAAGGAATGTTACCTGATAGATTGTTTACAGATAGATCAATGTAAGTAATAAGTGGCATCACTGAACTGACATAAACCATTTCTAATCCTTTGTTGAACACTTGGATCTCTTCTTTGTAATAATAAGAGCTACCATCATTATCATTTGAGATTCCCACTGTAGAATTCATCATACTTTTCAATGTTGCTAATTGTGGTGGGATAAAACCAGTCAAACTATTTTGTGAAATATATTATACATGGAGACTTGACAGATTACTCAATTGATGTGGAATGTGTCCTTCAAATTTATTTTACCTCAAAACAAGTATCATCAATTCAAAGAACTAGCCTAACCAAGATGGTATGTTCCCATAAAAGAGATTGTTAGCGAAATCTAAAATTTGCAAGCTAGAACAATTTTTAAGGCTTGATGGCAAGTTTCCCTTCAACATATTGCCATCAAGATGAAGTGAACTAAGTTCACTTAACATTCCCATATGTTATGGTATCTCTCCCATTAAACCAGTATTTGCTAGGTTTAATCTTGTTAAACTAGAGAAATTCATTATGCTCGATGGTATTTTACCAAACAATTTGTTGTTTGAGAGATCTTTAACCTCCATATATTGTAGAAGACCAATTGAAGAAGGTATATCACCACTTAGATCATTTTCTGAAAATGACAAAAACTGAATTGCTAGTAGAAGATTGCCAATATCCATTTCAATAAATCCTATGAACATGTTCTAAGACAAGTCCAATAGTTCCATGTTTGGTGTTGGTATTGAAGAAAAAGGAAGTGCATCTTGTAACATATTACTATGTAAGTCGACAGTCCAAAGATCCCTTATAATCAAATTGGAGGGAAAATGACCTTGCAAGTTATTGTATGACAAGTTAAGACTTCCCAAAGAAGGAAGCGTGCGTAAACAATCTGGAATAGTTCCAAAGAGACTATTGTTAGATAGATCCAAAGTGGATAGGAATGGGGGAATGATACCTCCAATATTACATGAAGCTAAGTATAGATGAGAAAAAAAACTTGTGGGCACCCAATATGGTTTAATGATGACAGTGAAGTCATTGTAGGCTAGATCAAGTGAATCAAGCCTAGTCAAATTTTGAAAAAAGTTGAGAAAAATATTTCCTTGAAGATTGTTTAAAGATAGATGAATACTTGTAATACTAGGAATACTTCCATATGAAATAGGAATGCTACCATTTAGTTGATTATCACTAAGATCAAGATTTGTTAGAGATGATAATTCCCCTAGCTGGAAGGGTATATTTCCACTCAACAAATTGGATTCAATAAGTAATCCCATCAAAGAGGAAAGTTTTCCCAATTTGGAAGGTATATTCAATACTATGTCTTTCGAATAGACAAAGATTATCATGCCAAATTGTCATGCCGAGGAAGGTTGGAAATATTGAGGCTGAGTTGATTAGACGTGAATGAAGCACAAGTAGTCAAACTTCCGTGTGGAAACTTAGAATTGGAAATATTTGTAACCTTGCGACTCCAAATTCTTTGCTAGTGAAAAGTCTTTGATGAACAAAATATAATATGATATCCAAAGACAAAGAAAATTCTTTGACGGACAACATATCATACCATGCAGTTTTCCTCTCCAGACATGAGAGGGATAGGTTGAGTTGATTAGAATTGAGTGAAGCACATCACATCAAACTACCATGTAGAAATTTAGAATTGGAAATATTTGTGACCAGATAATTCCAATACTTTGCTCATGAATTGGATCTTTCATATAATATTCATATTCATTGTAACTACATCTTTCAAGGATAAAGAAAAGTTTTTTATGGACAAAATATTAAGTGACTTAATTTAATCATGATGGTATGATTTTGTCTTACATAAAAATTAATTATTTACTTATAAATCATGTTTATCTATTGTATATTCAAAGGGTAATATTGTAGTTTTACAAAGTATCATTTTAGTCTATTGTGTTAGCATTCAAGTTCTTGATTTTCTTGATTTCAAATCAATTTGTAACATCTAATACATTAGTGACAGAAATTAGATGAACATTTTTTCTAATACAAATGTGATAACAAACTTGTCATGTTGTACCTCTACATATACAAAGTGCAATGGCATAACATAATGACACACTTAACATGCTTACCAATGCAATAGGCATAATTATACAAGTGAAAGAGTAATTAGGTATAGCCTCAACATTGTGACTAAAACAAGAAATGGGACACACATCAAGTACCTCAAAATGCAAAAAGAAATACAAAAATCTCTCTTGGTTTTGGGAATTTTAAAAATTTAGGTGCGGAGCCACTTCCCCTATAGTCATTGTTACGGCAGTGGCCACAGAGGGAGTAGAGGGCCCACGACCCCATTTTTAAGGTTAATTTTTTTAATTAAAATTTATTAATATTAAATTTGATACACATTGATTATATTAAAATTAAAATTTATTAATATGAAGTTTGGTATGTATTAATTAGTTTATAAAAAGGGAATAGTTTTTGGAGATTTATTTTTCCTTAACAAATGATTGGTGCAATTTTTAGAAGAATAATCAATTAGTGTTAACGATTCCTTCAATTTTGCTAAATCAAGAGAATATTAATTTGCAGATTGACTTGTAACTAAATTATAGTTTAGACTCATCTAAATAGATTTTAGATTCATTGAGTTTTAGTTGGCATATCTTATTTTAATTATAAATTGTCAATTTATAATGTTATAATCATCAATTTGAGTTAATTATTAGTTCATCCTCATTTACAAAATTGAAAATTTGTTAATCTTTCATGTAACTTACCTTTTTGTTTTTATCATCATGCAAGTAGTAAATGGGTTGGTATTTTTAAGTGGTTCCTCATTTTCATAGAATTAGTTTACCTTCAATTCTATGTGAATAATAACTTCAATTTCAAGTTGCATTAGGATAATATTTTTTTTAAGTTTTCAATAGTATAATGGTTTCTTTTCAAAATTGTTTTAAGCATAGTATTATTTAATCTTTCATAATTACTTAGTTAGATAACTAAACAAGAGGTGATGGAAACAAAAAAAAACTAGCAACATTCAATATCTATGGTACCTCTAGGTCATGCTTACAGGTAATGTTGTTGTGTTGAACTACTGCACTTAATGCCTAATAAAGCTGCAACATCAGCGTATGTGGCATCATCCCTATAAATCGTCGGGGAGTAATAAGGTTCATATGGAAGTTAAAATCCAATGGGTGGGTAATCCCCCTTGGATCGATAATCTAAGAAGATAATTTTTAAATAAATTTTACATTTTCACAATATAACCATAGAAAACCCCCATTAAGGATTGGTTGTGTATGATGTTAGGAATTTATTTTGGTATTTTTTTCCAATGATTGATAAAGGGTCAAGGGTGATGCCTATGATAGGAAATAGGATCTAATTGTTTTAGGCCACAAGCAATAGGCCACCTTGAGCCTTTGCTTAGAGCTACCATCATGGGTAGCGACCACAAAGAAATTGTCTAGGACATTGACCCTAGAAAGGGTTGCGTACCCACAAAAAATAGTTTACATTAAACCCTAGTTACAAAATAGAACTACATACTTTATGCCTTGATCTTGTGCTGAAATGGGTATGTAGGCAGTCTAGGGATGAATTTGTCCCTAGTACTCAGGTGTTCGGGGATGGGGTCTAGGATTTTGGTTAAAGGCGAGTAGATGGTTTTCGAAGTCCCTTGGTCTCTCAATATCAAGGGTATAGAACTACTAATTAAGAGAAAAAAAATTAGTCAAAAATTTTGTGTTAAGTGGAGTGTGTTATTATAAACATCAGATGTGTCAGTGGAACTCTTGAAGAAGATGAGATTGTTGCTAAGGTGATTAGATCTTTGCCTCCTACTTACAAATCTAAAGTTGTTGCTATTGATGAGATCTAGATTGCGACCACTATGACTAGAGACATGCTAGTTGGTAAGATTTCTTCTTTTGAGTTGAGTGAATTTGGAGAATCACATGGTAAATCTGAGACTACATTTAAAGCCTCTATATCCAAGAAGAAGAAGTATGATCTGGGAGAAAGATCATCTAGGGTTTCTAGATATGAAAGAGAAATGAGAGAGATGGAAGAACATGAAAGAGAGTTGGATGAGATTGAAGCACTTATTTCTCAAAGATTGCCTAAGGGAGCCGATAAGTATGATGGGAAGTTACCTTTGAAATGTTTCTCTTGTAATAAGATAGGACATTTTGCTTCTAGGTATCCTGAAAGAATTTCAAGGTATGATAAGAATGATAAATTTGAAAGGCATGATAGATCTAATAAGCATGATAGATATGAAAAGAAAGATAAGTATGATAATCCCTATAAGCCTAATCGGAAGTACAAATATCAGAAGAGATGTTGTTATGTTGTTGATGAGGGTGTGACAGATAAAGAGTGTGAGAATGGGAATTTAGAAGATGAATTTTTTATTTATTGCTATCAAGGAAGATGATCTGCTACCAATGAATTCTACAAGCTACATTGTTGAAGAGAAAGCTTTGGCTACTAACATTGAAGAGAAATATGAATGGGTAATTGACAACAATTATTCACATCATATGATAGGTGATAAAAGAAAATTTATGAATATGGAGAGGTATGATGGTGGTATAGTAATATTTGGAGATGATAAAGCTTGTGTGATTCGAGACAGAGGTTCTATTTATTTTGATGGTAAGAATAATACTAATGATGTCTTATATGTTGATGGTTTGAAGTATAATATTTTGAGTGTTGGATAGATGGTTGATAAGGGATATGATTTGCAATTCAAGAATGGTAAATGCAAGATTCTAAATGCCTCTGTTATAGAGATTGCATCAGGAACTAAGACTAAAGGTAATATCTTTCATTTGAATGTTGGTCAAAAAAGTTTGATTGCTTAGATAGATGAAAGATGGTTGTGGCATAGAAGGACGTGTCATGTTAATTTTGACTCCATGATAAGGATAAGTTCTACTCAAGTTGTTAGAGATTTGCCTAAAATTGTGAAACCTTCTAATCTGGTATGTAAAGAATGTCAGTTGGGAAAGAAAACAATAATTTTATTCAAGAGTAAGATCTATACATCCAATGGTTTATTGGATCTTGTTCATATTGATTTATGTGGTCCTACAAGAGTTAGAAGCATGCAGGGTGACAAATATTTCATGTTGTTAATTGATGACTATTCTAGAATGATGTGGGTTACTTTTCTAAGGGAGAAATCAGAAGCACTGAGGAAATTCAATATATTCAAATCTAAGGTGGAGATAGAAACAAGGTTGAAGCTAAAGTGTCTTAGATCTGACAGAGGAGGAGAATTTACATTTTTGTGAAAGGAATGGAATTACAAGATAGTTATCTGCTCCTAAAACCCCTCAGCAAAATCAAGTTGTTGAAAGGAAGAACAAAACTATTTTGGATGCTGCTAGGACTATGTTGATTGAAGGGAATGTTCTGTAGAACTTTTGTAGAGAATTTGTTAGTACTGTTGTTTACACATTCAACCGAATGCATATAAAAGTTGATTTTGGAAAGACTCCTTATGAGCTATGGTTTGGTCATGTTCCTATAGTTAGATATTTCAGAATTTTTGGAAGTAAATGTTATATCAAAAGAGATGAGGATATAGGAAAGATTGATGCAAGATGTGATTAAGGAATATTCTTGGGTTATTCTACTAAGAGCAAGGCCTACCAGTGTTACAATAAGAGGTTGAAGAAGATAGTGGAAAGTGCAAATGTGAAGGTTGATGAATGTCATGGAAAGCAGATCAGAGCATGCGGATATGAGCTTGATGATTAGGATATTATTTCAAAGCCTATGCATACTGAGATCCTAAAGTAGAATGATCTGGTAGAGATAGTTAATATGAATATTGTTGCTGCCAGTGAGGAAGCTCAAGATGCTAAAAAAATTAGAACAATCAGAAGACTCCGAGGTATGTGAAATTGAATCATTCAAAAAATCAAATTATTGGTGATAAAAATAAAGGTGTGATGACTAGGAGAAGGATTGTTGCTGAAGAGATATGTTTAATTTCCAAGATTGAACCTAAATATGTTGCAAAAGCTTGTAAAGATGAGAATTTGATAAAATCTATGGAAGAAGAGTTGAATCAGGTTGAGAAGAACAACACATGGGAACTTGTTTCAAGACCTAAAGACAAGAATGTGATAGGCACTAAATGGGTGTTCTGGAATAAATTGAATGAAGTCTATGAAGTAGTTAGAAACAAAACAAGATTGGTATGTAAGAGATGCTCACAGATGGAAGGTATTGATTATGAGCAGACTTTTGCTCTGGTAGATAGAATTGAAGCTATTAGATTACTTCTTGCCTATGCTGCTTATAAGAATTTCAAGGTATATTAGATGGATGTTAAGTCAGCCTTTTTGAATGGTTATTTGGAAGGGGAAGTATACATTGAGAAACCAGATGGGTTTTCATTATTAGATGATATGGTATGCAAATTGAAGAAAGCATTGTATGGACTGAAACAAGCCCCTAGAGCTTGGTATGCTAGATTGGATAGGTATCTGATGAAGTTGGGATTTTGTAAAGGTACTACTGATAGTAATCTATACTTTAAGGTTGATAATGATAACATTTTGGTTGCTGAAGTTTTTTTTGATGACATTATTTTTGGAGGAGATGATGATTTGTGTATGAAGTTTGTTGATGATATGCAAAAAGAGTTTGAGATGTCTAGGATAGGTGAGATGAAATTATTCCTAGGATTGTAGATTACATAGACTAGTAAAGGCATTTTCATTTCTCAATCTAAGTATGTGAAGGAATTGTTGAAGAAGTTTGGGTTAGATGATTCTAAACTTGTTGGGACTCCTATGATGACTGGATGCAAATTGTCTAAGCATGATGAATCTTAGAAAGTTAATCAAACCTTGTATAGATCTATGGTTGGAGGACTTCTATATTTGAATCAGACTAGACCAAATATTATGCATGCTATTTGTCTTTGTGCAAGATTTCAAGATGATCCTAAAAAAGGTCATGTTACTGTTGTGAAGAGGATTTTCATATACTTGAAGGGGATAGTTGAATATGGTTTGTGGTATCCGAAGAATGATGATTTCATGTTATGTGCTTATACTAGTGTTGATTGGGCAGGTGATGTTGATGACTGGAAGAGCACTACCGCTGGAGCATTCTTTCTAGGAAAGAAGCTGGTTTCTTGGTCAAGTAACAAGCAAAATGCTATATCTCTATCTACTGTAGAAGCTGAATACATTGTTGTTGCTAGCAACTGTACTCAGGTGGTGTGGATGAAGCAAATGTTGAACTAAATTAGAGTTGGTTATGATGAACCTACTATTATATATTGTGATAGTTCAAGTGCTATCAACATTTCCAAGAAAATAGTACTGCATTCCAAAACAAAGCATATATAGATTCAATATCACTTCTTGAGGGAGAAAGTCATTGAGGAAGAAGTCAAATTGGAGTATGTATCTACAAATGATCAAATTGCATATATATTTACTAAGCCTTTTCCTACAAATACATTTATATATTTGAGAGATAAGTTAGGGGTTGCTGCCCCTCCTGATGAGAACTAGATGCATGGAGATGCATCAATCTGATGGACTTCATAGTCTTATGTTCTTATCCAGATTGATGAGTTGGTGCTGCTACTTAGCCAAAGTAGTCAGTGTGGTGTTCTGTAATTTGATTTTGTGGGAGAGATTGTTCTAAGAAGGAGAGAATAATGATTTGTGCTTTTTCTTTGACATTGTTGTCAAAGGGGGAGAGAAGCATGTGAAAAACTGCCTTATCTTGGGAGCTTTGTGTGCATGATCTCAGGGGGAGATTGTTGGTGTTGATTTATTTCTTTGCTTTGATTATTATTCACATTCATATGTTTCCATCAATGCCAAAGGTGGAGATTGTTGGATATTACTGCTGCTAGGATATGTCGGTGTCATTGATGTCAACATATTCCTATGTTTTGGTGTTCTGGTATTGAAGAGAGTTGAGTTTGTTGGTATGTTGATGATGTGATGGTGATGATTTTTTATTTAAGTAATGAAGTATCTCTATTTAATTCTGTGTTGGTTTCATGATAGTATGTGGTGATTTGATCGAATTATGGATTCCAGTATGAAGATTGGTTTTTCAGTGTTCAGTGTTGCAGTGTTCTGGTATTTGATCTGTTGTGCTCCAGAATGATTATATCTTTGGTTGTGGATCTGGGAGAGTGTTTGGGATGTTCATATGTATCTTCCATTCAGATGGTTTGTGATTTGGTGCTTCGCAAGTTATTTTTCTAGTCCCAGTTGTTGTTGTTGAGTGTTCTTGAGTATCAACGTGTTGATCGATGAAGATTTGATTAAGTGGTGTTGGTGCAACTATTGTGGATTGTTTTAACATTCTTATTGGTGTTTCCTAATCATTTCCTTTTTTTTTTGGTGGTCCACATTGATCTTTGTGTGCGTTATTGAAGATCTTATGGGTCTGGTGATGTTCTTCGTGTTATGCGGCATTTTTCAGTGGTGTAGCGTGTTGCGGATGATCTTGGCGAGATTTCTAGTGGTGTTGTGTAATCAAGGATTTGGTTTGGGTCCATGCTATGTCAAATATGGCATTATATTGGTCTGGTGGTTGATTTATGTATTGTGTAATGTAATTTTGTAATAAGGTCTTGAGGGTTGAGCCAACCTTGTAGTCAAGGTTGATGATTTGTATAAATGGGTGTTATATTCATGTAATTTGAGTGGTGGTCATACCTACATTATCAGAGAGTTGTGTATGTGCGAATAAGAGAATTCATCTTTTGGTGTGAAGTATTGAACAAAGAGTGTTGCAGCACAGACAAATGTGCTTAACCGGAACTGTCATCTTTTGGTGTGAATGGCTAATTGTGCAAAAGATATGCAAGATTGAAAGAATCTATTTGATGTGTGAAGTTGTGTTACAAATAGTTACTGGAAGCAGTTCTGACAATGCAAACTGTGTTTCAATGGTGGATTTTATTTTCCATCTTTCTCTCTTTGGCAGTGATCCTTTCTAGACAGTGAGCCCTCCAACAGTGAGCCTTTCTGACCAGTGAGCATTTTGGCAGTGAACCATCCTTTGTAAAAAAAATTACCTTAACCAGTGTCACCTTGACCAGTATTTTCACATTGAGAATTATCATTCTTCATGGTTTCTCCCTTCTTGGGTTTTCCACATAAATTTTGGTGTTCATTCTGTCTCATTTGTTGTGTGTGTATGCTTTCTTGGTTTATCTATCTTGATTAACTTTGATAGTTGTTCTGGATCTGTGACTGCCAACTGATTCAGGCCCCCCCCCGCCTTTAGTTACCCAAATATTCAACAAATATGTGAGAGCATGAAATGATGGTGGATAAGATAATATAGTCTAAATGACCATGAAAATTCTAAACATGAACTTCAAGTGAATCTTAAACGACTTATTTACATGATTTAAGAAAAGGTAGTAATAAAAAAAATTAGAAATTTGAATATAATTTATAGACTATTATTTTTTAAAAATAAAAATTATTTTGATAACATTTTAATATTTAATTAAAATATTATTAACTTCTAAAACCACTAAAAAGTAGGCACCATTTTTTAGCATCTTAAGTCAAATTTATCTTTAAATTCTACATATACATTAAGGATATATGAATAAATATGAGAAACATTTTTTATGAAACTTTTTGTAAGTAAATAGTTATTTATGATTTTTTATTTTAGTTTTTTACTTTTTAGATTTGAGATATGATAAGCCATTTCATAGTTGTGGATGTTTTTCAATATGTCTATTTGTTAAGAATTTAAAATTTGTGTATATAAAAAAACAACAATATTTACCCAATAAAATTATAATAAATCATATATATTATATTGTGAAAATCTTGCTTGTTTCTTAAATAAATAATTTTCATTAGTCCAATTTTGATTATTTAGAAATTGTCATCATCAAAAGTGAGGTGACAAAAGTCCATGAAATATACTAGCTTGTGATTTAACTAGAAAACATAAGTTTGGCACTCCCAAACTGAATTTTAGTGCAATCCGGAAATAGAAAGATTTATAAGATAGAAATAAATATCCATTAATAAAATATACTTATTTTTATTTAAAGAAAATATAGAAATATATATATAAATTTTTAATAGCATATTTACATATATTGAAAATTCATCCGTGATAGAATTATAACATTAATTTTTTCTAAAATATGTAATGTGTTACTCATAATAATGTTTGATTAAAAAACTTTTATGATACTTCCATATCCTTTTAGTATTAATGTTTGTAGAGGGAATTACAACAAATAACTCTACTGATTTTATTTTCAATGCATAAAGATAACATTAGTTTCCCTTAGCTTCAAGGAACATACAACATCTGGTTTTGTCATATTAAGACAAATTTGATCCTCGTCAATACACTTATTTTTTAAGAAAACGAAAAAATTGAATTGAATTCATAAAATGATTTACTTTTTGAATGAATAAATTCTAAGTGTTAGCCAACATTTTTATTTGAGCTAAATAAAAAAATTACAATGAAAGCCTATTCATAAAAAACAATAAAATCAAACACTTAATATTTTTTGCATAAGTTTTAAAAATAAGGCATAAAATTTGTCTAGTTATAATGAAATTACAAGGAAATCTCATTATCATGACAATTATTTGAGGATAATGATTTTACAAATTTTCACTATTATTATCTATTTATCAATCTACTCAATAAATTAATTGACATCTCATCTAAAACACGAATGAATCTTCTCCTCCAATGCCTTTTTGTAGCCAAGATTCCAAACACTCCCCAAAACCCAATAGAAACACTTGCCATCCACTCTACATACCAATGCCATGGAATTTCTCCCCCCTAATCATCTTCTTTCTCAAGAAGAGGATTTGGTATGCTATAATTTGACCTCTCTCCACATCTACATGATTTGTTGTTAACTGGGAATCCACAAAGACCAAGGTTCCCATTGAAATAAGTATAATTGAATGTATTAAATTGTCTCCCTTCTCATATTTTTCCACAAAGTTGATTATTAGATACAATGAAAAAACTCAAGTAGGAAACTTGCAGTATTTCATTTGGAATCCTTCCATAAATTTTATTGTTTGAAAGATCAAGTGACTCTAACTCTGTAAGTAATCCAAAGTTGCTTGGAATCTCTCTTGTAAGACTATTATCTGATAATTTCAATGTGTGAAGACTTTTAAGGTTCCCAATTATTGAAGGAATGTTACCAGATAGACTATTTACAGATAGATCAATGCAAGTTATAAGTAGCATCACTGAACTAACATACACCATTTCTAATCCTTTGTTGAACACTTGGATCTCTTCTTTGTAATAATAAGAGCTACCATCATTGTCATTTGAGCTTCCCATTGTAGAATTCCTCATACTTTTCAATGTTGCTAATTGTGGTGGGATACAACCAATCAAACAATTTTGTGAAATATCTAAAACATGGAGGCTTGACAGATTGCTCAATTGATGTGGAATGTGTCCTTCAAATTTATTTGACATCAGAACAAGTATCATCAATTCAAAGAATTAGCCTAACCAAGATGGTATGTTTCCAAAAAAGAGATTGTTAGCCAAATCTAAAATTTACAAGCTAGAACAATTTTTAAGGCTTGATGGCAAGTTTCCCTTCAACATATTGCCATCAAGATGAAGTGAGTTGAGTTCACTTAACATTCCCATATGATATGGTATCTCTCCCATTAAACCAGTATTTTCTAGGTTTAATCTTGTTAAACTAGAGCAATTAGTTATGCTTGATGTTATTTTACCAAACAATGTATTGTTTGAGAGATCTAAAACCTCCACATATTGTAGAAGACCAATACAAGATGGTATATCACCACTTAGACCATTTGTTGAAAGTGGCAAAAACTGAATTGCTGGTAGAAGATTTCCAATATCCATTGCAATAAATCCTGTGAATCTATTCTGAGACAAGTCCAATAGTTCCATGTTTGATGTTGGTACTGAAGAAAAAGGAAGAGCACCTTGTAACATATTACTATGTAAGTTGACAGTCCAAAGATCTCATATAATCAAATTGGAGGGAACATGACCTTGCAAGTTATTGTATGACAGGTTAAGACTTCTCAAAGAAGGAAGCGTCCCTAACCAATCTAGAATAGTTCCAAAGAGACTAATGTTGGAGAGATCCAAAGTGAATAATCTATACTGAGTGGACAGAAATGGGGGAATGATACCTCCAATATTACATGAAGCTAAGTATAGATGAGAAAAAAAAATTGTGGCCACCCAATCTGGTTTAATGATGACAATCAACTCATTGTAGGATAGACCAAGTGAATAAAGACTAGTCAAATTTTGAAAAAAGTTCAAAAAAAGGTTTCCTTGAAGATTGTTTGAAGATAGATAAATACAAAAAATACTAGGAAGACTTCCAATTGAACTAGGAATGCTACCATTTAGTTGATTATCACTAAGATCAATATTTGTTAGAGATGATAGTTCCCCTAACTGGGAAGTTATATTGCCACTCAAGAAATTTGAGGAAAGATCTAAATACATCAAAGAGGAAAGTTTTCCCAATTCAGAAGGTATATTTTCACTCAAGAAATTCAAGTAGAGGTCTAAATCCACCAAAGAGGAAAGATTACCAAGTGATAATGGAATATCTCCATTCAATGAATTCATGTAAAGATACAATTGTTGCAAGGTGGAGAGATTGCCAATAGAAGAAGGAATAGGGGCCTTCCATGTTTTCATACCTATCAATCTAAGATAAATGAGGGAGGAAATATTTGCAATACAAGGTGGCATAGTTCCTTTCATATTAGACCCAGAAAGAAAAAAACATTGAGTTGAGACCATTCCCCACATAATATTTGACTTAGGTTTCCACTAATCAAGTTTTCTCCCCATAACACAAGCTCTTTTAGAGTAGGAAGATGAGAGAGACTCAAGGGAAATGAACCACTTAATAATGGACACTCATACAACCAGAGAGAAACCAAAGTAGTCAAGTTTCCTAACCACAAAGGTACCGACCCTTCAAAGTTATTGTAACCCAAGTGGAGGTGGGTGAGGAATGAGAGGTTTTGGATAGTATTGAGAATGTGTCCTGAAAGAATTCATCCTAAAAGGTGGAGTTGTTGGATATTGTAGAGATGAGAAAGGGATACTTCCAATTGATTTCCTGTCATACTCAACTCCACTCCACTAAGAGATAAGTATTTTATTTTTTGCAATTTTTTTGTCCACACTAAACTAGGGCTATGCATTTCCCCATAAAACCCAACTTCTATTCCAAAATCATACACCTCTGCAAGAGATAGGTCCAAAAATTCTAGCTGAGAGAGATTCCCCACTTGGTAGGGAATTGTACCATTGAACCCAACCCTAGACAAGTTGAGATAAGCTAAATTGTGCAAGGAGGCAAATTGCTTTGGTATTTCACCTTCAAAATAGTTCCTACTCAAATCAAGATGTCTCAATTCTTGCAAGGCAAATAGACCTACATGGTAAATGAAAACAAAAACTACTCAAATTACTGTAAAGGGAAAGCTTAAATCATAAAACATGAAAGATTGCTTCGTAAAAGTACCTTTGGGTAGAACACCTATCAAATAATTTAAGTAATTATGACTAAAAATTAATTTTAGTCAAACATATCCCCTATAGAGATTCATTATAGCTATCTTATATATGGCCCACAACTTTTCCAATTGGAAATGTCTACTAAAGGTATATTTTATACCACTTCAAGGGTCCAATTACCAAAAAATAATTTTTTTTTTGAAAAACTCGATGTTTCAACAACTCCTACTCTTATAAATTATATTTTTTTTGAAATGTCAAAATACCCTTATATAGATCTATGAGTGAATTTTTTAAAATATATATCTTTTAATATTTTAATTAGTTTTTATATTTTATATTTTATTTGTATTGAAAGTAGGTCATCAGCACTAAAATATAAGGTTGATTATCTTGTAAAGGAAAAATAAAAAAAATTATCTAAAATTTTTGAAAAACATAAATGCACTAGAGAAAAGAGTCTATGTCAAGATGGTATAATTCTTTTATAATTCGGATAAATAATTAATAAAAAAGGTGACACCAAATGGAAAGAGTTATAAGTCACTACATGCAACTTTTAAAATTTATTGAAAAATATATATACATAAAAAATAGTAAAAAGTATTATTTTGCACTGATGTTTCAAGTTATCAATACACAAAAAAAAATTGAAGAAAAAAGGTAAAATTTACTATATAAAGTGTGGCACCTCGTGTAACATCAATTTCAGCATTTTACCAACAACTCAATTATAGTGTTTACTTTATAAGAAAGTATATTCAAATAAATTTTTAAATTTAAAAAAAAATTAAAAACATAAAATACACAAAAAAATATACATTTTATTAGTTTACATCATTTCAAAAATAAAAACATCTATTTCACTTTCTATTGATTTGACTTAAAAAGTTGAATCAACATTGGCCATTTTCTTTATAAAAGTGTGACACAGCTTTGTGATTTTACCCTGCATTGATCTTTGTGCGTGTTATTGAAGATCTTATGGGTTTGGTGATGTTATTCATGTTTTGCGATATTTTCGGTGGTGTAGTGTGTTGCGGATGATCTTTGAGAGATTTGTGGTGGTGTTGCATAATCGAGGATTTGGTTTGGGTCTGTGCTATGTCATCTATGGCATTATATTGCTTTTGTGGTTGATTTATGTATCGTGTGATGAAATTTTGTAATTAGGTCTTGAGGGTTGAGCTGACCTTGTAGTCAAGGTTGATGATTTGTATAAATGGGTGTTATATTCATGTAATATGAGTGGTGGTCGTGTCTGCATTATCAGAGAGTGGTGTATGTGTGAATAAGAAAATTCATCTTTCAGTGTGAAGTATTGAGCAAAGAGTGTTGCAGGACAGACAAATGTGCTTAACCGGAATTGTCATCGGGCATTTGGAGATGTTATTCTTTCAATTCATCTAAATGGAATTGTTGTCTGAATGTTGTTGTAAGGTAGTGAACCTTCCCTGAGGGTCTTTAGCCTTCTGGGTCATTATTTTTGTGAGAAGTGAGCTCTAGGCAGTGTCATTGAATGCATGTGCATTCCCCATTATAATATTTACACATACTACTGCAGAGTATCATCTTATTGTGGGTAGGTTCCCACTCTAGTTTTTCCCTTAACTGGTTTTTCCACATCAAAATCTTGGTGCTATGTGTGTTTTTGTTATTGTGTTTATCTTTGTTCTTGTTGTAGTTGATCGTATTAGAGAGTTGTGCTTAAATTGTTAGATTCGGTGAAAAATGATTCACCCCTCCCCCCTCTCAGTTTTCCTTCATTGTTGTTGCCAATGTGTATGTGATGTTGTTAGGCATTTGGAGATTTCCCAAAAATCTTGGTTCTTCGGGAGATGTGTTGCTAATGTTACTCAGTGCTATTATTGGGTCTAGATTGATCTGGAAGTCGAGGTTTTGGCCCAAAAGTCAAGGTTGTGTAATGGCAGTTGTATAGCGTGTGGATAATGTTTTGGGTCCAACATTGGTGATGTATGGAACATGTTGATGTGTTCGATGAGAAAATTTGTGATATGGTCCATGTAGTGTCGAAAATTGCATACCTCGACTTTGTAATTTGACCTATATCTTTTGTAACCACTTTGGTGTCCATTCCCCTAGCACCTGAGTAGGTTCATTTCAGCCCTTGCATAAGACTTTTCCCTCTCAAGATGCTCAAGACCCCCCTTTTCAGCAGCTCCCTCGTGGTGTTAGTCTTGTTAGCCACGTGTCTCCCTTGTCTCCTTTTATTTTCAAGTGTGATTCATTTACACACTAGCGTGCCGCATGGACGTCTGTGCACCGCGCATTAGTACCGCAACATCTTACATTTGAATGTCAGTTCTGAGTGCACCTTTCCACTTGTCACCTATCTTGGTCCATGGGAATGACTTAGAATATTCTAAATGGCTTGTCATCCCTCTTTTCCCTCCTCTTATCTTTTTTAAACCTATCTTCTCTCTCCATTCAAGCTCCTTGGGTGATTCAACCTCTCTAGCTTCTCCAAGCACTCTCTCTTGGCTCTCACAACTTGCTCTTTCTCTCTCACTCACTTCATATAACAGTCTCTATTTTTCTATAGCTCTCTCAAGCTCTCATAATATCTCTTGCAACTATCTTGGCTTTCTCAAGCCTCTTTCATAATATCTATCTATTTATCCTATCTTTGGGCATCTTGGGATTTATCACATCCCCTATCTATTTTATCATTTTATCATTCTAGCATTTATCTATTATTCTATCAATCTATCGGGGTTTTTTGTGAAGGTGGAAACACCAAAATGAGGGTCTGACTAAGGCAGACTCCAAAATACAACCCCCAACATTTTCCTTATTGCTTGTGTGTAGGTGTATAATCATAGGAAGAAGATCATTTAGCTGAAGGCTTCGTATCGTGGACTGGTTGTGATCTTCCTTCTTTTCCCTCTTCTCAAGTCATTCAAATATTTATCATTCTGCATTATTAGTCTATCTTTTTGTGTTTTATATTAGTTTAATATTATAATTATATTTGTAACCCTTGTATGATTTATGTGTTATGTCCATACTGGACGATAGGGCGTTGCGCTGGTGTCCTAGCTCTATGCAGTCATCCTGAGGACAAAGACTCAATAGGTCATTCAGAGTCTCGTTTGCAGTTTATTTAACTCTATTACTTTTATCCCCTGGCTCACCTTAGCACCGGTTTGAGTGAGGTAGCAGTAGATCGATTCATCCTCTGAGATTCATCATCTTAGAGGTGGCAAATCCCCTCCTCTACAATCCACTTCTCATTCCTTCCCACCACTGGAATATTTAGTGGCGACATATTTTAGATCTTTGTCTTGGTTGACTTAGAAGATCATATTTTTCCAGAGACAGTATATATATGCATATGATCTAGATGAGTTAGTGTGGCATTTTTGTGAATGGCTAATTGTGCAGAAGATATGCAAGATTGAAAGAATCTAGTTGATGTTTGAAGTTGTGTTATAGATAGTTACCGGAAGTTGTTTTGACAGTGCAAACTATGTTTCAATGGTGGATTTTCTTTTCTATCTTTCTCTCTTTAGCATTGATCCTTTCTGGATAGTGAGCCTTTCTGAGAAGTGAGCATTTTGGCAATGAACCATCCTTTGTAAAAAAAATTACCTTAACTGGTGTCACCTTGACCAGTGTTTTCATATTGGGAATTAGCATTCTTCGTGGTTTTTCCCTTCTTGGGGTTTCCACATAAATTTTGGTGTTCATTATGTTTGATTTGTTGTGTGTGTATTCTTTCTTGTTTTATCTATCTTGATTAACTCTACTAGTTGTTCTAGATCTATGAATAAAGTTAAAGAAGTTTTTTTTAACTGTCAACTATTTCACCCCACACCCCCGGTTGCCCAAATATTCAACAAATATGTGAGAGAGTGAAATGATGATGGATCAGATAATATAGTCTAAATGACCATGAAAATTCTAAACATGAACTTAAAGTGAATCTTAAATGACTTATTTACATGATTTGAGAAAAGGTAGTAATAAAAAATTTAGAAAATTGAATATAATTTATAGACTATTGTTTTTAAAAAATTAAAATTATTTTGATAAAAAATTAATATTTAATTAAAATATTACTAACTTCTAAAAAAAATAAAAAGTAGGCACCATTTTTTAGCATCTTAAGTCAAATTTATCTTTAAATTCTATATATACATTAAGAAATATGAATAAATATGGGAAATATTTTTATGAAACTTTTTGTAAATAAATAGTTATTTATGATTTTTTATTGTAGTTTTTCACTTTTCAGATTTGAGATATGATAAGCCATTTGATAGTTGTGGATGTTTTTCAAGATGTCTATTTGTTAAGAATTGAAATTTTGTGTATATAAAAAAAATAATAATTTACCCAATAAAATTATAATAAATCATTTACATTATATTGTGAAAATCTTGCTTGTCTCTTAAATAAATAATTTTCATTAGTCCAATTTTGATTATTTAAAAATTGTCATCATCAAAAGTGAGGTGACAAAAATCCATGAAATCTACTAGCTTATGATTTAACTAGAAAACATAAGTTTGACACTCCTAAATTGAATTTTAGTGCAATCTAGAAATAGAAATATTTATAAGATAGAAAGAAATATCTATTAATAAAATATACTTATTTTGATTTTATATATATATATATATATATATATATAGAAAATTCATCCGTGATAGAATTATAACATTAATCATTTCTAAAATATATAATGTGCTACTCATAATAATGTTTGATTAAATAACTTTTATGATACTTCCATATCCTTTTAGTATTAATGTTTGTAGAGGGAATTACAACAAATATCTCTATTGATTTTGTTTTCAATACATAAAGCTAGTTCATTAATTTGTCTTAGCTTCAAGGAACATACAACACATAGTTTTGTCCTATTAAGACAAATTTGATCCTCATCAATACACTTATTTTTTAAGAAAATGAAAAATTGAATTGAATAAATAAAACAATTTACTTTTTGAATGAATAAATTCTAACTGTTAGCCAACATTTTTATTTGAGTTAAATAAAAAAATTACAATAAAAGCCTATTCATAAAAAATAATAAAATCAAACACTTAATATTTTTTGCATAAGTTTTGAAAATAAGGCATAAAATTTGTCTAGTTATAATGAAATTACAAGGAAATCTCATTATCATGACAAGTATTTGAGGATAATGATTTTACAAATTTTCACTATTATTATCTATTTATCAATCTACTCAATAAACTAATTACCATCTCATCTAATACATGAATGAATATTCTCCACCAATGTCTTTTTGTAGCCAAGATTCCGAACACTCCCCAAAATTCAATAGAAACGCTTGTCATCCACTCTACATACCAATGCCATGGAATTTCTCTTCCCTCATCATCTTCTTTCTCAATAAGAGGAGTTGGTATGCTAGAATTTGAGCTCTCTCCACATCTACATGATTTGTTGTTAATTGGGAATCCACAAAGATGAGGGTTCCTAGTGAAATAAGTAGAATTGAATTTATTAAATTGTCTCCCTTATGGTATTTTTCCACAAAGCTGATTATTAGATACAATGAAAAAACTCAGGTAGGAAACTTGTAGCATTTCATTTGGAATCTTTCCATAAATTTTATTGTTTGAAAGATCAAGTGATTCTAACTCTGTAAGTATTCCAAAGCTGCTTGGAATCTCTCCTGTAAGACTATTATCTGATAAGTTCAATGTGTGAAGACTTTTAAGGTTCCCAATTACTGAAGGAATGTTACCTGATAGATTATTTATAGATAGATCAATGCAAGTTATAAGTAGCATCAATAAACTGATATACACCATTTCTAATCCTTTGTCGAACACTTGGATCTCTTCTTTGTAATAATAAGAGCTACCATCATTGTTATGTGAGCTTCCAACTGTAGAATTCCTCATACTTTTCAATGTTGCTAATTGTGGTGGGATAAAACCAGTCAAACTTTTTTGTGAAATATCTAAAACATGGAGGCTTGACAAATTGCTCAATTGATGTGGAATGTGTCCTTCAAATTTATTTGACCTCAAAACAAGTATCATCAATTCAGAGAACTGGCCTAACCAAGATGGTATGTTCCCAGAAAAGATATTGTTATCCAAATCTAAAATTTACAAGCTAGATCAATTTTTAAGGCTTGATGGCAAGTTTCCCTTCAAAATATTGCCATCAAGATGAAGTGAACTAAGTTCACTTAACATTCCCATATGATATGGTATCTCTCCCATTAAACCAGTATTTGCTAGGTTTAATCATGTGAAACTAGAGCAATTAGTTATCTCTGATGGTATTTTACCAAACAATTTGTTGTTTGAGAGATCTAAAACCTCCAAATATTGCAAAATACCAACTGAAGAAGGTATATCAGCACTTAGTTCATTTGCTGAAAGTAACAAAAGCTGAATTACTGGTATAATATTTCCAATATCCATTGCAATAAATCCTATGAATCTATTCTGAGACAAGTCCAATAGTTCCATGTTTGATGTTGGTATTGAAGAAAAAGGAAGAGCACCTTGTAACATATTACTATGTAAGTCAACATTCAAAAGATCTCTCATAATCAAATTGGAGGGAACATGACCTTCCAAGTTATTGTATGACAAGTTAAGATTTTTCAAAGAAGGAAGCATCCCTAACCAATCTGGAATAGTTCCAAAGAGACTATTGTTGGAGAGATCCAAAGTGGACAATCTATACAGAGTGGATAGGAATGGGGGAATGATACCTCCAATATTACATGAAGCTAAGTATAGATGAGAAAAAAAATTATGGGCACCCAATCTGGTTTGATGATGACAGTCAACTCATTGTAGGATAGATCAAGTGAATTAAGCCTAGTCAAATTTTCAAAATCATTGAGAAAAATATTTCCTCGAAGATTGTTTAAAGATAGATAAATACTTGTAATACTAGGAAGACTTCCAAATTAAATAGGAATGCTACCATTTAGTTGATTGTCGCTAAGCTCAAGAAAATCTAGAGATGATAGTTCCCCTAGCTTGAAGGGTATATTGCCACTCAATGAATTGGAGTAGAGATATAAATCATTGAAAGAGGAAAGTTTTCCCAATTTGAAAGGTATATTTCCACTCAAGAAATTTGAGGAGAGTTATAATTCCACCAAAGAGGAAAGATTACCCAACTCTGAAGGTATCTTTCCAATAAAAAAATTGGAAAAAAGATATAAATAAATTAAAGATGGAATTTGAACAAGTGATGGTGGAACCTCTCCATTCAATGAATCCACGTAAAGATTAAAGAGTTGCAAGGAAGAGAGATTGCCAATAGAAGAAGGAATAGGGCCTTCTATATTTTCCATACCTATCAAACTAAGATAAATGAGCGAAGAAATATTTGCAATACAAGATGGCATAGTTCCTTTCATGTTGGACCTTGAAAGAAAAAAAACCTTAAGTTGCGACCATTCCCCACATAATATTTGACTTAGATTTCCACTAATTAAGTTTTCTTCCCCTAACATAAGCTCTTTTAGAATAGGCAGATGAGAGAGACTTGAGGGAAACAAACCAATTAAAAATGGACAATCAGACAACAAAAGAGAAACCAAAGTAGTCATGTTTCCTAACCACAAAGGTACCGACCCTTCAAAATTATTGTAGCCTAAGTGGAGGTGAGTGAGAAATGAGAGGTTTTGGATACCATTGGGAATGTGTCCTAAAAGCATGTATCCTAAAAGGTGGAGTTGTTGGAGATTGTAGAGATGAGAAAGGGATGCTTCCAATTGATCTCCTATCATATTCAGCTCCACTCCACTAAGAGACAAGTATTTTAATTTTTGCAGTTTTTTTGTCCACACTAAACTAGGGTTGTGCATTTCCCCATACACCTCTGCAAGAGATATGTCCAAAAATTCCAGCTGAGAGAGATTCCCCAATTGGTAGGGAATTGTACCATAGAACCTGGCTTTGGACAAGCTGAGATAAGCTAAATTGTGCAAGGAGGCAAATTGCTTTGGTATTTCACCTTCAAAATAGTTCCAACTCAAATCTAGATGTCTCAATTCTTGCAAGGAAAATAGGCCTACATATTTTATGACCTACACATTGCTTTGGTCTCCACCTCCTATAGCATATTCTAAGACCATTTTAATCTGGGCTTAGCCTTTTAAGTACTCGTAGTGCTATCATTTTATTGTGTTTTTGTGTGTTCAACATTATGTGTTGCAATGTGCTTTCCTATGTTAATTTTATGTTCTGTGTCCACCTTGTGAAGTCTTTGAACACATTATATATAGACATTAGTGCAACATGTAGATGTATGTGTGGTGCACTTCCATCCTTCAACTAGATATAGCCATATGAGCTATAAAGTCACTATATGTAGAAAGTACCCTAACTTTAAAGTAAATACGTGAGATGTGTGTTTTAAAATACCTAAATGAAACAAAAATAATCTAATCAAAAACCATCCTTATTATATGACTAAAAATATAATAAAATTTTAAAATAAATGTAAACGCAACCAAATAATAATAATTTTATTCCATACAAAATAATTTATGTTTGGAAAAATTACAACATAAAAAAATTGTAAATCTATGAGTTTCACTTAATCAACTAAGCGTATAAAGGTAACATTATTTCATACATTGATTTCAATATTTCAATACTGCGTTTCCCCAGCTAATTCTATCGTTTCCATTAAGAAATGACAAACTGTTTCCTTTGAATATTCAGAGATGATTATTTTCAAATTACCGTGCCGAGAAAGGTGGAAAAGTATTTAAATCTATCACTTCCAACATGCAAATATTTGAGTTGATTAGAAGTTGAGGTAGAGCACATCAAACTACATCTTTCAAGAACAAAGGAAAGTTTTTTAATGGACAAAACATTAAGTGACTTAATTTAATCATGATGGTATGAGTTTGTTTTACATGAAAATTAACTATTTATTTATAAATTATGTTTATCCAATGTATATTCAAACTAAGGGTAACATTATAGTTTTAAGAAGTATCATTTTAGTCTACTATGTGAGCATTGAAGTTCTAGATTTTCTTGATTCTAAGTCAAGTTGTATTGCTTTAGGCTTTCACCTAATACATCAGTAACAACAACAACCATAGTGATACAAGTGAAAGAGTAACTAGGCATAGCCTCAACATTGTGACTAAAACAAGCAATGGGACACGTCTCAAGTACCTCAAAAGGCAAGAAGAAATGGAAAATTCTCTCTCGATTTAGACTTTTGAGATGATACTACAAAAAACTCATATTACTAGAAACAAAGTGCATGTGCGTTAGAATTTGGAGTTTGAGCTCACATTTACATAGGCTTGGGGTTCAAAAATAAATTGACTCACCCTAGTAGTTTGGTGTCTAAGTCACATTTTCTCAAATTTTAGAGTTTTGACTACAAGATGCAATCAACAAGGGTGAAATTCTAATCCCTTCTTAAGGAAACATCTCAAACTTGAAAATTTGAATTTTAAATTGGCATTTGAGCATAATAGGGAAAAATAATATAAGACTACCAAATTAACACCTCGAAATATAGATTCCATTCGACCTATTGCCACATAAACAATGTTTTGTACTACGCTAAACATTGAGTATTAAGGACCTAAGACCTAGGACTTGGACTTTATTGTGTGATCAATATTATAGACTTCATGATCATTGGGGCTTCACTTAGTGATCTTGTGTTATATCGCATGCATTCGTGGCATACTAAAGAATCCCCCTATTTTCAAAAAAAATTGCCCCGAACTCATTTTTTGTCACCCCCTCCCAATACATAGCCTGAATTAAAAACCCCCTATTTTCACGAAATATTGTATTTTTTCATAGCCTGAATTAAAAACCCCCCTTGTTTTCATCAGATAGGCAATATATTGTTTTTAATTTTTAAGCTAATTAATAGATAAGTTTTACTTTACATTTGTAAGAATTCTTGTTTACTTTTTTCAACTTATTATTTCAAGAAGTGTATATATTTATTTTATTTTATTTTCTAATAAAAAATTAGTTTATGTTTTCATATTTAATTTTGTACTAAATTATAAATTTTAAACATTACAATAATTTAGTTATTATTATACAATTTTACTTTAATTTTCATTAGGGAAAAGTAGTTTTTTCTTATATCTTTTTCATTTATTTTATGTAATTTTGTATTGATAATTTTTTTTTTTTTTAATCATTAAGTGCTATCATTTATGGGGATAGCTCCCTATATTGCTTGAAATTATAGAAATTACATTGAGTTTAGACATTATAGACCCACTAGTTCTAATGCATCTATCCCTCTACATATATATCCTCAACTTTGCATAATAGAAACATAAAGTTTTTATCCCTACTTTAGCCAATTGTACCCCACAAAAAATCCTACACACCCCCAGGATTGCACCTGTCCCCCAATGGCTTGATAGATTACAGTGGCAAACTCACCAATACTGATTGCTTTGCAGGTGGAGTTCTCCAGAAGCCACCAGTCATCTAACTCAGTAACCCTTTGGAATGGTTCCAAGTTTCCATTGAAGACTGCACATCTATAGATCTCCCATGCCTCATCCCCAAACGTCTTTAGTCTTTCCCGCTCTTCCCTCCAAGCTTCTCTGTGGGCCATTTCTTGAACATCCTCATTGTTCACTGAATCCTCCTCTCCATCATCGCTGTCCTCATCAGCTTCCCCATCCTCATTGTCATCTCCATCTCTCTCACCATCATCCTCTGAATCCATGTGAAGGTAGTTCTCAAAATGAAAATAAATCTTCAATATGCTCTCTGACATCTTCCTCAATGCCCAAAATGGCTTCTACGACCATGTCTGTGATAAATGGTTTTATGAAGCCTGCTAATAGTTCGACCACATGCTCCTTCATTTCAATAATATCCACCTGTGGTAGAAGGACAGCTTCCAACACCAAAGCATCACACCAGTTTCTGTCAGTATTTAGTGTAATGCCAACTAACCCCCTAATAGAGTCGTAAACATACTCTTCAGTGCAGAACAAATTTCTCAACTGTGCATTCAATGTATTTTCACAGTTTACATAACTAATCCTTCCAAAATAAGCCATGGCCAAAGATCAATCTTGTAGCACTCCCCAAAGAACCCTCACACATTCCTACTATATCTGAGCCCTTCAGATTCGCCTTAAGAAGTTGAATTCTGAGGTATCAATCAAGTGTATTGTCCAAATCCTGCTAAAATATTTCTCTCTACAAACATATCTTTTTTGGATTGTTACATTTTCTAGGCATGTAGAATAGCTTGAGATCCATGTGACCCAAGCATCAATTACCTTATGCTATCCTCCAGTTTGTACTTCGCCAGAGTTTATCCATTTTTCGTACCTAAGCTATCCTTTCCGCAACATCTATTCATAGTCGGCTGACTCCTGTAGAAAGGTTTTCTCAAAATTGACCGACCTCGAACACTATGTGCAACCGTGGCATAACTAAAACCATAACACCTATCCTCGATGCACCCTGATTGTCTCAAGCAAAATCTCTGTTAACCGATTCCAGTTCTTGGAATCCCTTCTTTATCTGGAGCAAGGACCAAGAGAAAACCATCTAGTACCTCCTCCACCTTATACATCTATTTTGGACCATCATAGTCGATTCCTCTATTTGCTATCTAGTCTGTCGTCGAGTTGCCCTCTCGGTATATGTGTTTAAAGGTGAACCTGTTTAGGATGTCACATAGTCTTTGGACTTTGGGACAACACGCCTCCAATTTCCAATTTTCAAATTTATGTTTGGTTATCCCATTCAGAATAATTTGCGAGTCTCCCTCTACTTCTATGTCATGAAATCCTCGGTCCACACACCATTCCAACCCAGCTAACAACCCTGCAAGTTCTGCCAAATTATTTGTATTGATTCCTAATGGGCCAAAATTTGCCCCAACAAAATTACCTAGTTTGTCCCTTATAATGGCACCATAACCTGATTTTCTAGGATTTCCTCAGCTAGCTCCATCGAAGTTAACCTTTAAGTTTCCAGCTAATGGTGGAAACCAAACTATGCTATCTCTATTCTGCTTCTTGTCCATTAGCTTGTAACCACTATTCTTCCTCAAATTCCACAACCTTTCCATTTCTTTGTCCCAAAAGGAATAAGTGCAATACTTCCTTCCCACTACTTTCACATTGATGACTTCTTCGATGGCTCCTTCGATTTTTGGGATTAGAATATCATAAGACATAGCTTCCTCATTGAAGACTCTTCGATTTCTCTCCTTCCATATATGCCAAACAAGCAAAGTCGGACTCACCACCCACAGAATGCTCCATTTTGATTTCTTAGTACTGGAAGGCCATGCCAATAAAAAACTTTTTAGTGTTTGACTTCTCACTGATTCAAACTACAATTTTCCCGATAGCCAATCCCAAACTTTTTTCGAGTACGGGCACCAGGATAAGAGGTGATCCATAGTCTCTTCATTTCCCTTGCATAGAATGCATACACTTGGTCCTGCAATTCCAATTGTTTTCAACCTGTCCCCTGTTAGAATACGACCATGCAATGCTATCCATAGGAATGCCCCTGCCTTGGGAAATATCATTTTGTCCCAACACAGTGCCGAGGGCCACTCCACATTTTGTGCTCTGCTTCTAAGAATCTCATATCCCAAGTTAACCTTATATTTTCTGGTTTTGGATGCACACCATAATAACTGATCCACTTCATTTTGGTAGATAATTTTTTTTTTCCTATCCAAAATGTCCTTCAACTCAATATTCTTATCCATCTTCCATTCACCCATAGATTTCCATTCAATCCACTCTGACTCCTTCTGCCCCTCCACAATGTAATCAGCCACAAAGGGACCAACCAATGCTTCTACTTCATTAACCCATACCATATCATCTATTTCCTCAGGTAAAGAAATATCACCATTCCATGAGTCTCTCCAAAATTTTGCCTTTCCACCGTTACCAATTTTCCATGTCAGATGTTCTGTTATAATGATTCTTCTTTCCTAGATAAATTTCCAAATTGGAGATCCCTTGATCGAGTTTGCCATTGTAAAAATCGTATCTACATCATTTGAGTCTAAATACTTAGCAGACATTATCTTACACCAGGCTTTATGAGGTTGTTCATACATTTTCCATGCCAATTTAGCCCCTAGAGACAGATTGTGCAAGTCCATTTTTCTTAAACCCGCACCACCCTCCATTTTGATTAGACAAGTTGTATCCCAATTGATGAGTGGGATTTTCTTCTTCTCCTGTGCTCCTTCCCACAAGAACTTTTTGAGTAGGCTGTCTAACTCTTTTGCTACTTTAAATGATAACCGAAAACATGACATTTGATATATTGGGATCACTGAGAGAACATATTTGATCATTTGGATTCTCCCCACCTATATTAACCACTTGTTCTTCCATGAGGAAGCCTTTGCTTGACATTTGTTGATCACTTCCTCACACATTCTATTTTGGAATCTGCCCGAATCTATTTGAACCCCTAAGTACTTCAAAGGAAAGTTGCCTGACGAGTAGCCCAATATCTCCCCAATTTTACTTTGCACCCTCACATTAGTGTTGAAGAAATATATCATTGATTTCTCCTTATTCATGCTCTAGCCCGACCTTTTTTCAAAATCATTCAGTAACATCTTGTGTAGGAGAAAAAGCGAGACTAGGTTAACATGCCATAATCCTACCTTTTGACACACATTGCAGAATACGAAAGAGCCTAGAGGTATCACATAATTGGCTACTTCTTTTTGTGGAAGAGAGAGCCATGGGCTACCTATTAGGATTTCTATTCCTTTGTTGTAATTGAAAGATAAAATGATGCAAGTTCAATTCTTAACCCCAAAGTGCAAGTATAAACTAACAACAAGACTGCAGAATTGAGATTAAACAATGGAAAGCTGCAAACACAAGGACAAGACAAGAATGCAGATGCATACCCAGAATCAAAATCTAAGTGAAAATGTTCGAGACAAGGGTGCGGGTGCCACTGTCCTGATACTGCCCTGGAAACTGCTCCTGAAACTGCTGTTTTGCAACCTAGAAAGTTGTCGGAAATGTTGAAAATTACTGTCTGACAGAAGGACCAGGGCGCCCAGCACCTCTTTCCTAGGGACCAGGGTGCCTAGCGCCCCTATCCTAGTAGGACCAGGGTGCCCCATGCCCCTATCCTGGTCTTTTTCTCTAAAACTTGGTGTGGAGTTCTATCTCGGCTTGCTTCCGTCGGATCTACAACTTGCGGCGTCGTCCGAATCCCGAAACCTACACTTATATCTAAAAAGGTATGGTGGGTGGCTATATAGGGTTTTGCCTTAGTCAAACCCCCGCTTTGGTGATTTACACCTCCACGAATAGCCAAGTTTTATTGTAAAAGTAATGTGTGTGCAGACCTTGTGTGTGTGCAAGATCCTAAAATGCAAGTAAGCAAACTAGAGAAACCTAGAAAGTAAACCCTAATTGCTTGTAAATGATAATGTGAATGCTCCAAATCAAGATGCAAAGTGATCTAAAGCATGAATACAAATGATATAATGAGGCTTATGCAAAAGACATGAAAACAACATGAAATCATACCCAACCCCAAGGGAGGGGTACAAGCCAATCTTCAATCAGTGATCCCTTATTGCTCTTCAATGTCTTCAAAGCCCTTAATGGATGAATGAAATTGATGAATACTTGATGGATGGAGGTTAAATGTTGTTTAAGTCTTCAAAGATCTGCTCTTTCACTGCATATAAGGTCCTGAAATCAAAAATCCGGATCCTTTCAAATGAAGAAAGAGAGCTCTTATATATGAAACCCTAGGTCATAATTTCAACTTTTGGCCGACCTAGAGATTGAATCTCCTACCAATTTCTTGGGGTTAAGCTTTATTTTATGATTGGAACGCGCTCCTAAAATTTCGGGAAAAATGTCCGGGACCATGTGCACTCCGGGCGTGACGGTCCCAACAACTTTTCACCAAATTTTCAGGGCCGTCGGATATGATGATTTTAGAGAGAATTCCAAAGTTACAGGTGATTTCGAAATGTTTTGACCCCCGAAATAAAGCCCCCAAGCTCAAAATAGGACTTGATTAGGGTTTTTGATTGAATGATGTATTGGAGGAATAAAATGAAAAGGGCACACTTTAATGAAAGGGCCTAACTTTATGATGTGGAAGATGATGAAATAGAACCTTAGACCTAATTAATTTCATTAATTAAGTGCTAAAGGGGAAATGCAATGCAAAATGTAAATTGCGCCAAGGTGGGTGCTAAACTAGGTGTGAAATTGTACCACCCTAGCAAGTGCATACAATTTATGATGCTACATTTAGCCCCCACTTTAGCGGTCATATGAGTACTACGTGCATATGCAAGCTAAAGTACAAAAAAGTAAACATTATTTGAAAAAAGATATATCCATAAGTCTTGTCGAACGAAGCCTCCTGCAGTATCTGTAGTACACAGTTAGGAACCGCACCCTACAAAACACACGTTAGATCACCAAATGACCTAATGCTTACTAAGGAAAGTGATGAAATTTGTGAGTAGCTATATGCCCCCCCTATTTCGGCTTGCTTATTAGGGAGGTGAAACGTGATAGCATGTTTACTTACAACAAATTGTGTGAGAGATTATTGATGAGAGATGTTCACTGAAGAGGCTTCATCAGAGCACATTTGGGAACATCCCGGGAGTAAGGGAACAAAAATATGATTCCTATGCAACAAACGGTTCGAAAATTGCATCTCCCAAACTCAAGTTATGATGAAATGAGTGATAGAGGAAAATTAGGGTTTTGAAAATAAAGGAATGAAAAAATATATACCTTGAAAGTGACTATTGCATTTGTCACTTTGTTGATTTCTGAGTATTGTTCATTGCAGCGGAGCCCACATAGCCATCATCATGCCTTCATGATGACCGAAGTGTCCCACGAGGATTGAGATCATGCGACAGGCCGTGATCAATGACGAGCCATTGGACAAGGTGAGTTGACTAAACTTTGACTTTGACTTTCTGCATTTCTATTGACTTTGAGTTTCTGTGATCGATTGCGGGCCTTGGAATCTGACTCTGGGTCCCACCCAGGGCGCCATGGTCCCTGTGGGGCGCCATGGTCCTTTCAGGGTGCCATGGTCCCTATGGGGCACCATGGTCCCTATGGGGCGCCATGGTCCCAATTAGGACTTGGCGAGGGATATCAGGGTTTAGCATTCGATGTTCGACAGTTTGCGTAGATGATTTTGATGATTGAGTACTGATTACACTTATGTTTTTGCATTGCAGGGTCTCCCATACATGAGAGACCACACCGCGGGGCAGATTCTTTGCAGTCTACGAGATCAAATTCCCCGGCTAACTCAGGCAGAAAGGGATACACTATCGATCATGGGTTTATGGTATGTGATCCTCATGTCAGCCATTCGATTCCATCCTACGATGCTGATGGCACTTATGGAGCGATGGGATCCTGACACATGTACATTCCATCTCCCAGTAGGAGAGATGACGGTTACACTGGAGGATGTGTACTGCATACTTTGCCTACCTATCAGAGGAGGTACCGTGACATACGCGACCGATCGGTTAGCGGAGGACCATCAGAGGGAGCAGGTATACTGCATAGGGAGAGTCATGCCAAGTGAGACGAGAGGTCGCATCATGGTCAGTTGGCTCTTACATCCTACAGGAGAGGTGCCCCTTGTGAGACGTCTTATGGTTGCCATCATTGCACTAGCTGTCTGCCCTAATGGGTGAGGTACGCACATGCATGGGGGTCTCACATGGTGCATCAAGGCTATGGAGAGACATAGAAGAGTATATGCTTGAGGTCAGAGTATGCTTGCACATCTCTATCATGACCTCAAGGAGTATGTGTTTGGATAGTGTTGTAGCTTGATGACATGCACACTTCTACAGGTGTGGATATTTGAGCCCTTCACATGCACTAGGCCTGTCGGCTATCCGATGAGTACAACTAGCGAGCGACCTAGGGTGTTTTCCTATCCACTTACCAACGAGTGGAGATTTGGGGATTTGTTATATTGGAGAGTGACATTTGATAGATTGATAGCTGAGGTGACAATGTGGAGACCATATCTGCGGATGCACAGATGGGATGGGATGGAGAGGCAGCTAGCATGCTTACAGAGGAACCGCCTTCTGAGAGGACGATACCCACATATCATAGTCCCATCCTATTTTGACCGAGTACAGAGGTAGTTTGGACTAGAGCAGTGTGTTCCAGCCAATGTACCCATCTATACTTGACACTCGTGAGTCCTTCCCAGACCCAGAGCAGTAGCGAGACCTACGATAGATGATATTGAGATTACAGATATAGAGGGTTCTGATCAGGATGTGGTCACTGATTATTCTGTAGATCCCGGAGCACAACGCAGGTATCTCTCATGGTTTTTGAGGTCATACCCAGGGCCTATCTTTCCACCAGATTACCTGACAGGCCATCCAGGTCCATGGAGACATGGAGACAGAGATGAGGATCAGGGATCCATATCGGAGGAGGCAGGAGAGGGAGAGGGTCATGAGGAGGCAGGAGATCTTGATCCACCCATAGGAGATCAGCCTAGTGCTGAGGAAGAGGAGGAGGGAGAGGAGGATGACACAAATAGAGGTGATGATGAGGAGAATGAGGATGAGGATGTAGATGAGGATGTAGATGAGGATGATGATGAGGAGGAGGAGGAGGAGGAGGATAGAGATGATGAGGAGGAGTCAGATGTAGCTCCCCACCATTTAGGCGATGATACCATAGCATTGGATCCTCCTGTTATTCCCTAAAAGGGGGAACCTGAGGCGATACAGAGACCTGTTTCTTATACAGGCTAGCCTACACCCATCGTGCACAAATTATTTGAGTGCAGGGAGCCTAGTAGTTCCCAGTCACAGATGCTACCATATCACAATCCCTACTGGCACGAGGGAGATCCAGGTATAGTAGGTTTATATTGATTGATTAATGTTTTGATGATATAGGATGGTACTAATACAAAAATCTGTTCTACTGCTACAGCTAATGTGTAAGAGTGGCGTTCCTTGATTCAGCAAGTAGTGACAGATATTTCCATGATGGCACAGATCCCTAGTTCCTCACAGATTGCTTATAGGCCTCAGGGGAACGCGGGTCGGCATGAGGACTTGTTTTCCCCATTTCGAGTACAGGTGGACATATGGAGGGAGAGAGAGAGAGTTCTATCAGAGAACCTTCAGCCGGCACAGCGTGACCTAGCAGCAGCTCAGGCCGAGGCTACCTCGTATCGTGCGATCCTTATGGATAGGGATCGTAGGATTTCTTCTCGGAGTCATTCACGGTCTATATCACACTATACACCTATGGGTCCACCTTCATGGCCAGATTAGGAGGGAGCATCTAGTCGTCACTCTCCAGCCACTAGCCCTAGGGATAGGAGATGATCTCATGATGTAGGATAGGTCACATTTTGGATGTATAGTGACCTACTTTTGTATATGAAAACATGATCCTCATATATATATACATGCTTCTCTTTGTCTCAAATGTGTTATCTTTAATGCCTAAAACCATGTATATTTTGCTATGATTAAAGTTAATACATTTGGTAGGTGTACATGTATGTTCTGAATTTAATTTCCATGTGATTGATTTCTCAATGCTCCATAATTAAATTGATACATGTGTGACTTAATTAAAATAAAATATTTAATCAAGTACTACATTGATGATAGAGAAGAAATATGCGTTAAGCCTAAGAATCATATAACTAATGTGATTTAATTTTAAACTTAAACACAACATGATATGATTCTACTTAACACATAAAGACATTGTATAATATGCCAGCATAATGGAAATGTAAATCTTTTGTAATTTACATAAATGAATTCAAGACAAACTATAAAGTAAAGAAACACACTTGTCAAGAACAAAGCAATATAGATTAAACACAATATCATTTAATTCTATTCGCTCTAACCAAGATATGCTAACATATTACCCAAAGAAGATAGATGAAATGAAAGATAAGGAATGAGGAATTAAGCATAGTATCTACGCAAGTGCATAGCATTTATAGGTTCTTTAAGAGGTGTACCATCTACATCTGCTATTTTGTAAGCACCGGATCCATAATCTTCAATAACGATATACGGTCCAAGCCAATTAGGACTAAATTTTCCCTTTTCTTCAGGTAAGGCATTCACATTGTGCTGATTCTCATAGAGGACTAAGTCACCTACTGAGAAGGAATGTTGAATAACCTTATCATTATAGCTTCATTGTAGAGTTTTGTGATATGCTTGAATATGCTCAAGAGCATTTATACGCTGTTCATCAAGCATCTCAAGCTGTTGAAGTCTTTGTTCTCTATAAGAGTCATCATCTACTATACCTTTGAGAGAAACTCTAAGTGATGGAATCTCTAACTCCAAAGGCATAATAGCATCAGCACCATAAACAATATTATAAGGGGTAGTTCCTATAGCAATTCGTACACTCGTTCGGTAGGCCCAAAGAGCATAGATTAGCTGAGCTGAGTACTCCAATCCTTACCATGCTTATTCACGGTTTTGCAAAGAATTTGTTCAATTATCTTATTGGATGATTCGGCTTGACCATTTGATTGGGGATAGTATGGTGTAGAAAATCGATGTTTGATATGATATTTCTCGAGAAATTTCTTCATGTCCTTGTTCTTAAATGATGTCCCATTATCTGAGATTATAGTGGAAGGTAACCCGAAATGAGAAATAATGTTTTCTAGAAGAAATTGACAAATCACTTCAGCAGTAGTAGAGCGAAGGGGAACAACTTCTACCCATTTTGTAAAGTAATCTGTTGCGGTTATAATGAAAGTGTGTCCTTGAGATGAAGGAGGAGAGATTTTACCGATGAGATCCAGCCCCCATGCAGAGAAAGGCCAAGAAGCTACATGAGAATGAAGTTCTTGGGCAAGAGCATGAATCAGATTATTGTGTTGTTGACATTGATGACATTTCTTAACAAATGAAAAAGAATCCTTCTGCATAGTTTGCCAATAGTATCCCATACGAAGCAATCTTTGAACCCCTTGATTTGTTAAGATAGAAAAGGAGAAGACCATTATAACCCCTTCGGTAAAGGACATTAGAAAGAATGATATATCTAGCAGACAGCTTGTGGATTCTAGCCCTGGTGTTCCTATTGGCAAAATCAGGAAAGGTACCATCGATCAAGTATCTTACGATATGCCAATACCTTTCATCTGAGTCTATAAGGTCACAACATGTCACCAAGCTAGAATCATCTACAATAGCTGGAGAAATAAGGTTGTGAATAACAAATTTAAGATCAACCATAGGGTCCTCTAAAGATACAAGAGAAGCCACACATGCCATTGCATCCGCATGTCAATTATCTTTTCGAGGAATAGGTTCCATGGTATAAGAATTGAATTTTTGTAACAAAGAGATAGCAAGGTCTTTATATTGTGATAATTTGTCTTGTTTTGCTTGATACAGTCCTGTTACTTGTCTTATAATCAATTGAGAATCTCCATAAATATGTATGTGCTTTATATTCAAAGCCAAGGCTGCTTTTATTCCTGCTATAAGGGCCTCATACTCAGCAATGTTATTGGTACATAGGAAATTGAGACGATAAGATAAAGGAATGGATTTCTTTGTAGGAGAAATTAGAACAACACCTACCCCCGATCATGTACGACACTTAGAGCCATCAAAGTATAACTCCCAAGTTTCATCCTTCTCTATACAAAGAATGAAGTCATCGGGAAAAGACTCAGGGTTAGGGAAGGAGAAAGGTGAAGGGGCCTCAACTAAGTGATCAGTCAACGCTTGCCCTTTAATTTCTCTTTGTGAAACAAATTTAAGGTCAAATTCAGTTAACATCATAACCCACTTAGCTAGGCGTCTTGATAAATCAGTTTTAGAGAAAAGATGCTTCAAAGGATCGAACTTTACCATGACATGGACTTCTGAATTTAAAAGATAATGTCTCAATTTCTGAGTCGCAAACACCAAGGCCAAGCATTGTCTTTCTATTGCAGAATATTGGGTCTCATAATCGAGTAAGGTACGACTTATGTAATAAACTGGACATTCCTTACCATCTTTATCATGTTGTGCCAATAATGTTGCGAGAGCATGAGAGGAAGCAGCTGTATAAAGAAGAAAGGGTTTAGAAGGTTCGGCAAGTTGAAGGATAGGAGGATTAGCCAAATATACTTTTAAATCTTCGAATGCTTGCTGACAATCTTCGTTCCATTGAAAAGTGATATCCTTTTTAAGAAGTTGAGTAAAAGGAAAGGTACGATCTGGAAGTTGAGATATGAACCTACGAATAGCTTGGATCTTTCCTTGTAAGATTTTGAGTTGAGACACATTTCTAGGAGGTGGCATGTTGACAATAGCATCTATTTTCTTAGTGTCCACCTCAATCCCATGATGCGAAACTATGAATCCTAATAGTTTTCCACTATCCACACCAAAAACACATTTCCAGGGATTCAAGCGCATGTGATATTTACGATTTTTTTCAAATATTTGATGAAGGATTTTAATATGATCTATGCGAAGAATGGATTTGGCTAAAATATCATCAACATAATCTTCTAAAATCTTATGCATATAATCATGAAAGATAAGGGTCATCGCTCGTTGATAAGTTGCGCTGGCATTTTTAAGTCCAAAAGGCAACATCACTCAACAAAACGTACCCCAAGGAGTGGTGAAAGTAGTTTTGAATTGATCTTGAGGATTAATGAAAATTTGATTGTATCCTGGAAAACCATCCATGAAGGATAACAAGGCATGTCCTGTTGTAGAATCAACTATCATGGCAATGTTTGGGAGAGGCAAATCATCTTTTAAAGAAGCTTTATTTAAATCTTGAAAGTCAGTACACATTCTTATTTTATTATCCAATTTAGCCATAGCGACAATATTTGAAATCCACGGGGAATAATCAATAGGGCGGATAAATCCAGCCTCCAATAATTTTTCAATTTCAGCCTTAACAAGCAGAGCCACCTTAGGATTCATTTTCTGAATCTTTTGTTTCATGGGCTTAGCATTGGGAACTAAGACAATATTATGGGTAACAATCTTAGGATCTATACCAGGCATGTCAGAGTATGTCCAAGCAAAGATCTCAGGGAATTCATGCAATAAATCTACATATTGTTTTTGTTCTTCTTCATCCAAACACTTTCCAATTTTAATAACTTTTTCTTCATTGCAAGGATCCATCTTAACATCAGTGGTGTCACTTATGAGAAGATTACTTTGTTGAGGAGTATCCTTTAACTGAGGGAATTCTTCTACAATCTTATCATTATCAATCTCTTTTCCAAAATAAGCTTTAGTGTTCAAACAATAAGGAAATCCCCTATTGTGATGATAACGAGGAAGAGTGTCATACGCTCCCAAGAATTCAGCTAAAGAATCATCGGTAGGGAAGACATCCAAAGCATAGGCACATGAAGGATCCCTATCAATATACTCAGGATGTCTCACTGGTAGAGATGTAGAAATAACATTAACGCTAATACATGGTCTCTTAGAAGCTTTAGTGCGCTTGTAGGGATTATAACCAAGTCCAAAGATCTCATCACAAAGATTATTCCCTAGAGGAACTTTTATCCCTTGTTCATGAGTACCACAACCATTTCCATTGTACCCATACTTAGATAAAATATGAAAACCATGACCATAACGATCAGCCATTTTAGAAAGAGGAGGTGGTTTTTCATAGGACAAAGAATCAAACTCTTCAGAGTTAGAAGTGTGAGGAGAAGAAGTTTGAGAAGCGGCCACAAAATTGTTGTTCATAGGTCTAGGTAAGGGTGACTGATCTTTAGTTTCTTCCTTCTTCTTAACTTTAAACTCTCTAGGAGGGACCCTATACTCACCTACAAAGGTGGGATTAAAGTCAAGAGATCCCCAATCGTCTTCTGCGAGAACCTTCTTAGGATCAAAAGCCTTCTCATGTGTAGATTCAAGTTGAGGAGAATCTTCTTCAAGAACTTCAGACTCATCCAAAGAATTTTGATTGTCGGAGGGTGATGATTCATCCATAGGCAAAGAGTCATCACCAGAATAGGAAGGTTCAGAAGAACTCCCTTTAGAAGTAGATGTTTGCAAACAAGCTTGAAAATTGGTATCACCTATCAAGGTATATGTCTTGTTATAAATAAATTTAACTTGTCTATGCAATGTAGAGGGTACAGCTTGCATACTATGAATCCAAGGTCTCCCTAATAACAAGTTGTATTTTAGATTTCCTGACATAACATGGATAGGAGTGGGCAAAGTAACAGGTCCCACTGTGATGGGTAAGGTGATAGTACCTAATGAGGACTTAGCCACATTATCAAAGCCTCGAATGGGACGAGAATCAGGCTCAATAAGGGATGTATCCACATTCATCTTATGCAATAGATTAATGCTACACACATTAAGGCCAAAGCCATTATCTACCAGTGTTCATCTTATAGCCATGTCTTTTATGATAACCACAATCATAAGGTGATCATATTGATGTTGAATTTCACTAGTAGGCAATTCATCTTGAGTAAACACAATTTGAGTTTTAGGATTCATCACAGAGTTAACCAAAGACACTATATTACTAGATGTATTAGGTGGAGGAACATTCAAATCTTTCAAGGCATCTTGTAACATTCCATGATGAGTGGAAGAAGTTTGAATCAAATCCCAAAGGGATATCTTAGCAGGAGTAACTTTAAGTTGTTCTATGAGATCATATTCCTTACCCATAACTTGTGAAATACGTGGAGCTTGCAAAAGAATTGGTTGAGGATTAGGAAGAGAAACTAGAATAACAGGAGGAGGATTGGGCTGCCTATTATTTCTAGTATGATAAGTATGGGCAACCGCATGATAACTCGCTCTAGTTAACTACTTGGCATAACTATAAGGACTTATAGGTTTTCTTCCTTGCATAGTGATGATAGGTTTATTCGGAGTAAGAAAGGAATCATGACCATACCCTCCTTGGACAGTAAGAAGAGGTGATTTAGGAACTTGAAAGGTGGGAGAAGGATAAGCACCTTGGACTTCAAAGAGAGGCTTATTATGCTCATTCAGGTTTATCATGTTAACTAATTTAGAAGTCTTGTTCTTGTTTAAATATTTCGATAAAGCCACAAAGTCATCAAGAGCATTATCCAACAAAGAATGATCATAGCTATTACAAGATTTATCTTTTGATTCAAAAGGAGACATCTCTTCATAGAGGGGATTATTGAAAACAACCATGTTACTAGATTTAGTGGAAGAGTTGATAGGAATGTACCCGTGAGAGGAATCATTCAACTTATCTTTCTCATCACACCGAAATGACATAGTAACAAGGTTTATGAGTTTTTGGTAAAATGAAGGTTTAGTATCTTTAGGGTTCAAAAACTCATCCAAGAGTTCATCTAATTCATCTTGGCTATACTCATAATCAACATAATTGCATACATCATCATAAACATGAACATCTTGCAAGTAAAAATCTGACATTTTGAAATAAAAGTTGCATAAAACTTGAACACACAATGCAAAGAAACAAAGAACACACTCTTTCTTTTCCCTATTTTTTTCTTTTTTTTCTTTTTCTCTTTTTTTTTTTTTTGAAAAAAATGAAACTCAAATGAAACACACTAAATCTAGATCTAGATCTAACAAATGTAATGCAAGACTCACGTCGGGTTCACCAAAATGTGTAGGAGAAAAAGCAAGACTAGGTTAACATGCCCTAATCCTACCTTTTGACACACATTGCAGAATACGAAAGAGCCTAGAGGTATCACACAATTGGCTACTTCTTTTGGTGGAAGAGAGAGCCATGGGCTACCTATTAGGATTTCTATTCCTTTGTTGTAATTGAAAGATAAAATGATGCAAGTTCAATTCTTAACCCCAAAGTGCAAGTATAAACTAACAACAAGATTGCAGAATTGAGATTAAACAATGGAAAGCTGCAAACACAAGGACAAGACAAGAATGCAGATGCGTACCTGGAATCAAAATCTGAGTGAAAATGTTCAAGACGGGGGCGCGGGCGCCACTGTCCTGATACTGCCCCAAAAACTGCTCCTGAAACTGTTGTTTTGCAACTTGGAAAGCTATCGGAAATGTTGAAAATTGCTATCTGACAAAAGGACCAGGGCGCCCAGTGCCTCTATCCCAGGGACCAGGGTGCCCAACACCCCTGTCCTGGCAAGACTAGGGCACCCCATGCCCCTGTCCTGGTCTTTTGCTCTGAAACTTGGTGTGGAGTTCTGTCTCGGCTTGCTTCCTTCGGATCTGCAACTTGCGGCGTCGTCCGAATCCCGAAACCAGCACTTATATCTGAAAAGGTATGGTGGGCAGCTATATAGGGTTTTGCCTTAGTCAAACCCCCACTTTGGTGATTTCCACCTCCACGAATAGCCAAGTTGTATTGTAAAAGTAATGTGTGTGCAAGATCCTAAAATGCAAGTAAGCAAACTAGAGCAACCTAGAAAGTAAACCCTAATTGCTTGTAAATGATAATGTGAATGCTCCAAATCAAGATGCAAAGTGATATAAAGTATGAATACAAATGATATAATGAGGCTTATGCAAAAGACATGAAAACAACATGAAATCATACCCAACCCCAAGGGAGGGGTACAAGCCAATCTTCAGTCGGTGATCCCTAATTGCTCTTCAATGTCTTAAAAGCCCTTAATGGATGAATGAAATTGATGAATACTTGATGGATGGAGGTTAAATGTTGTTGAAGTCTTCAAAGATCTTCTCTTTCGCTGCATATAAGGTCCTGAAATCAAACATCTGGATCCTTTCAAATGAAGAAAGAGAGCTCTTATATATGAAACCCTAGGTCATAATTTCAACTTTTGGCTGACCTAGAGATTGAATCTCCCACCAATTTCTTAGGGTTAAGCTTTATTTTATGATTGGATCACACTCCTAAAATTTTGGGAAAAATGTCCGGGACCATGTGCACTCCGGGCGCGACGATCCTGACAACTTTTCACCAAATTTTCAGGGCCGTCGGATATGATGATTTTAGAGAGAATTCCGAAGTTACAGGTGATTTCAAGATGTTTTGACCCCCGAAATCAAGCCCCCAAGTTCAAAATAGGACTTGATTAGGGTTTTTGATTGAATGATGTATTGGAGGAATAAAATGAAAAGGGCACACTTTAATGAAAGGGCCTAACTTTATGATGTGGAAGATGATGAAATAGAACCTTAGACCTAATTAATTTCATTAACTAAGTGCTAAAGGGGAAATGCAATGAAAAATATAAAATGCGCTAAGGCGGGTGCTAAACTAGGTGTGAAATTATACTACCCTAGCAAGTGCGTACAATTTACGACGCTACACATCTTCATTACCTTAAGTTCCTTCTCAGTGGCTTCCCCAAAAAGAATTGTGTCATCTGCAAATTGAGAATGGGAGATTGGATCAATACTGTCGTGAATGTGTGCACCTTTCCATAATCTCGATTTTACAAGTTTCTTAATATTTCTACCCAGAATTCCAGCCATTAATACAAACAAAAATAGAGACAAGGGATCGCCTTGTCTAAGACCATTAGTAGCATGAAAAAAGCCTTCTATAGTTCCATTTACAATAATGGAATAAGATACAGAGGAGACACAATGCTTTATATAGTTTATCCAACTAGAATCAAAACCAAATCTTTCAAGAACAAAGAAGAGGAAGTACCAATTCACCCGATCATATGCCTTACTAACATCTAACTTGACCACCATCCCCTGAATCTTGCTCCTTTTCATCGAGTGCATGGTTTCAGCAACAGTGATTATACTATCAGTAATTTCTCTACCAGGAGTAAATCCATGTTGTTTTGGAGAAACAAGCTTGTCCAAAACAAGCTTCAACCTATTAACCATTACTTTAGATATTATTCTATATATCAAATTACACAGAGATATAGGCCTATAATCAGCAATACTCGAACAACTTTTCTTTTTTGGAATCAGGGCTATAAGTGTGTTATTCATTTCTTTAACAAATTTGCATTTCCTTCGAAATTCCTCCACCACCAACCATATATCCTCTCCCATGAATTTCCAACACTTCTGATACAACTCCATAGTCACCTCCATCCGGACCTAGAGCCTTGTGTGGATGTAATTCAAAAGTAGCCTTTTTGACTTCGTCTTTTGTGATTGGAGACAATAGTGAAGCATTATCCTCCTCCAAAATCTGCTTATCAATAATATCCAACAGATATCCAACAATTTCATCTTTTGCCCCCATTGTGGATCCCAATATTTTTTCAAAATATTTAACTACTATGTCCTCCAACTCCTTTGCTTTGCCAACCATTCTGCCTGAATCATCTATCAACTAATTGATTTTGTTTTTGTTCCTTTTTGCTTTAAAAGAGGCATGAACAAATTTGGAGTTTGAATCCCCTGCTTCTATCCATAATTCTCTGGATTTGTCCCGCCAAAACATTTCTTCTCTTAGAATAATTTCAGCCACTTCAGCTTTAAGTGAATTCTCATAATGAAACTCTACATTTGTCATCCCCTTCTCGATCACCAAGTTGTTAATCCTATCTAGTTCCGCTTCCACTCTAATTTTCTCAGAAAAAATATTCTTGAAGGACACCACATTCCACATTTTGATTTTGTTCTTCAGATATTTCATCCTCTTAACAAAACAATAGCTTGGAGTGCCTTTAATATATGTACACTCCTCCCACCACTTCAATGTATTGATAATTTTTAATGCATGTTTTAAGCATATTTTTCTAGTTCGTTTAATACATTTATTATGTAATATTGTGTTATGTTATATCATTATGTTCAAAATATCCATGGTTTATTTTCTAAAATAATGTTTGTCTTGGATTACATTGCATCTATGATCATGTCCCTTGGGTCAGATCATTGCCTCAGAAGTTCAACTTTTGTTTTAGTAATTTGAAATTCATATATGTTAAGGCGAAGAATCTAGGACATGGTCATTATTCACTAAGGTGTGTGTGAAAAAATTTGATTATTTATTTTGTCAATTAAATTTAAAACCATCACTAAGGTCATTTTAAAACATAAGGTTACTAAATATAGAGAGTATATAATCCTTCAAACATATTCAAATATCAAACATTGAGACTTGTTTGTGTTTCCATTAATGGCATAGTGCAATGGCTGAGAATTAAGTTGTTTGGTTGGCCAACTTAAGTTTAAATCTATAGAGTTAAAATGATCACAAATGGCATTTCCTTGTCTTTTGTACTCATAGGTTTGTACCTTTGTCTAGAGGTGCAAATTATGCATGCCTCATAACCAAGAACCTATTTTTGTCACATTAGTTGTGTGATGATCAAAACCTCTTATAACTTTTATAAAATTAAAAACACTTGTTGTTCCCAACTGTTGACTTTTCTGTGTCACTAGCCAACACCTCTATTATTTTTATGTAAATTTAGAAGTCTTTGCAGGTGAAAAGTCTTTCATGAAGAAAATATCATGTGATATTGAAGGATAAAGAAAAGTCTTTGATGGACAAAATATCATCCAGTTGGAGAGGGGGAGGTTGAGTTGATTAGAAGTGAGTGAAGCAGAGCACATCAAACTGTCATGTGGAAATTTAGTATTAGAAATAATTGTGACCTCAGAATTCCAGAAAATTTATTCGTGAATTGGATCTTTCATATAATATTCATATCTATTGTATCTACATCGTTCAAGGACAAAGAAAAGTCTTTGATGGACAAAACATTAAGTGACTTAATTTAATCAAGATGGTATGAGTTTATCTTAAACAAAAATTAATTATTTACTTTTAAATCACGTTTATCTAATGTATATTCAAATTAAGGGTAACTTAAAAAAATTCTGAAGTATCATTTTAGTCTATTGTGTTAGCATTGAAGTTCTAGATATTCTTGATTCTAAATCATGTTATAATGCTTTAAGCCTTTACATAATACATCAGTCACAAAAATTAGATGAACATTTTTTTCTAATGCAAATATGACAACAAACTTGTCTCATTGTACCTCTACATCTACAAGATGCAATGACATAACATAATGACACACCTAACATGCTTACGAATGCACTAAGCATTGTGATACAACTGAAAGAGTAACTAGGCATAGCCTCAACATTGTGACTAAAACTAGCAATGGGACACACCTCAAGTACCTCAAAAGGGAAAAAGCAATGGAACAACCTCTCTTAGTTTAGACATTCAAGATGATACTACAAAAAACTCATATTACTAGATAAATGTGCATAGATTAGAATTTGGAGTTTGAGCTCACATTTACATAGGCTTGGGGTTTAAAAATAAATTGAATCACCCTAGGAGTTTGGTGTCTTAAGTCGCATTTTTTTCAAACTTCAGAGTTTAGACTACAAGATGCAATCAACAAGTCAAGGGTAAAATTCTAATCCCTTCTTAATTAAACTTCTCAAGCTTCAAAATTTGAATTCTAAATTGGCACTTGAGCATATTAGGGGAAAAAAATTCTAAGACTACCAAATTAACACCTCAAAATTAGATTCCATTGAACCTCTTGCCACATAAACAAGTTTTTGGATTACACTAAATGTTGAGTACTGAGGACCTAGGACCCACGATTTGGAGTTTGAGTACTGAGGACCTAGGACCGATGATTTGGAGTTTATAGTGTGATCAATATTTTAGACTTCAAGATTTGGAGTCCAACTGACAAAACCTAGACTTGGACCTAAATTTGGTTAATTATGTGTGTTACATCCCTCTTGTTCCCAAATATTTTGTTATGTTTTAATGCACTGATATATGTTGTTCTATATCATTGAATAGTGATTCAAAATGCATATGTCAATGATTTTGTTTGAAAGTCGTTAAGTTTAGATGAGTTATTTAATCATATTTACACATGTTAGAGCAAATGATGAGATTCCATATTAACTACATTGTTTTGACCTAGTAGATATAGGGAATTCATTATCCTTTGAGAAGAAAGGTAAAGTATCATTAGGAATGGGAGGTAAGCAAGTTGGTCGATGAAGATTTCTATTTGAGCCTCCAAACCTGTAAGTGTGGTCATGTCATGTTTTGTAGATCAAACCTAGTATTGTGCACTTGTGTCCTTGGTATCTGATTAACTTGATTCAAGTTTCTCAGTGGAGAGATTAGAATATCTTCTTGTCATAGACTCTTGTTATTGACCTTATTGTTAAACACCCAACATGAGTGAGAGGGGGGTGAATCAGTCTGAAACTTCAAAAACAATTATTATTCCTTATTTAACAATGACACTTTAACAATCAGCACATAAACATCAAGCGTCAACACATGAAAACATGAACACTAAATTTGCATGGAAAACCCAAACAAGGAAAGTCCACGATGAAAATGTAACTCATAATATGAATTATAACAATGTTAACAACATTTTAGGCATATCACCAGAGAGCACCAACACCTGAAGGAATTTCAAAACTAAGGCACACAACCTTAGGAAAGATGCAAAGAGGACTCAAACAACTGAAGAACACTTCTTCGGGACAAGATATAAAATGGTGTTGAAGGACTCACTGTCAATCAGCAACGAATGAAATAGATGAATTGAAATTGAGAAGTATTCTCCTAATCATGAAATTATCCTTGAACAACTGAATCAAGTGACCAACATCATGGCAAACATCTCTGATATTCCCCACTATCACAACACATTGTCTTGCAGAATATATTACTTTCAAAGCTCTTCTCAAATTGACTTTCACATTGCCACAAACTCAAATCTACTTGCAAATCATTCACATAAAATTCTCACACAATGTACTTCTCATCCACACATAATTCATCTATCTACACATCTTAAATATGAGATAAAACATTGAAAACCCGATTGAGGGTCAGCCAAAATAGAATAAGGAATATTATACAAAATAAGGTACCCGGACCTAAAATACTTAGATCAGTCCACTCTAGGAGAAAGAGGGACCCAAAACATATCACATTACATTATTCCATGAATGATCCAATAATTTCCAACCACTAACACATATTCCAAAGGGCATTACAAAGTGTAACATGTAGATACAATCAACCAGTCGACCATATAACCACTTCCAATGCAAAATACTCCATGTAGATCTCTACATGCCAAGGTGAGACCCAAATTATAATCTGAACAAAACTTTGAACACATATCCAAACCAAAAGAATATGATCCATTAAACCGCAATACAATTAACATGTCCGAAGGGTGCCAAAAATATTCCAAACCATCTTGAATGCAAGATGACACAACCAACACCAAAAGCATATATGGGCCAACATCCATCCAAATAATCAAGTTTGACATCAATGACAACCATACAAGCTCATGTTATCAACAAACTCTGACAATCTCCCCCTTTGTCATTGATGGTAACACCAAAACAATTTTAATACCAAAATAACAACACCAATGATAAATTGATGATCTCATAGGAACTCTCTCTCCCCAAATCTTACAACAACTCTCTCTCCCAATCTAATAACAACTCTCTCTCCCACTTTGACAATAACAACAAAATATGTCGAAAAAACCATACTAACCAATTTACACCATTCCTCCCCCTGAGAGTAGCAACAACATCGATTCAAGAAACAAGAATAAGCACTAAGTCTCCCCCTAGAAAGATGCATCACTAAAAAATGCATCTGGTTAGAAAGGGGAGGGCCAATAACCCCTAACTTGTACCTAAGATACTAGAAAGTATCCTTCACAAAAGTATTAGTAAAAATGTTTGCTATCTGTTCTGATGTAGAAATGTATTCTAATTTGACTTCTGTCTTTGTAACCTTCTCTCTTAGAAAATGATAATAGATTGAAATATGTTTAGTTCTTGAATGCATAACCAGATTCTTTGAAATTTGTATAGCACTAGTATTATCACACATAATAAAATAGCTTCATCATACACTACTCTTAAAATATTAAGAGCTTCATCCATAAAACTTGAGTGTACAACAAGATGTTGTGACAATATATTCATCTTCTGCAGTGGATAATGATATTGATTCTTGTTTCTTACTCATCCATGAAACCAATTTGTCTCCCAAAAAGAATGCACCACCACTAGTACTTTTCCTATCATCAACACTTCTGGCCAAATCAGCATTTGAATATGCCTTCAACATGAAATCTCCATCTTTCTTGTATCATAAGCCAAAATCCCAAGTACCTTTCAAATATATGAAAATCCTCTTTACTACTTGATCATGATTTTTCTTCGAACTAGCTTGAAATCTTGCAACCAAACATACAACTTGCATAATATCTAGCCTAGAAGTAGTAAGATATAACAATCCTCATGGTGCAGTCACCAATTAGGAGAAACCTCGAAGAGATCAATCTGGATCGGGAAACAAGAGTAAACACAACATAAACAATAAACTATGATGGAGGCAATGTAGAACTGAATGAATTAGGTCATGAAAATTGATTACAGATAACCAGTAACATCCGAGTTACAAGATCTGGCTCACTGGCCTGCTACAAACATGTTAAATTATGGGACAGGTCACTCTCGGACCTCCAAACTTAAGATCTATCTACTATGGGCATGTGCACAAAGATGGTGGTCAGAAAAGTGGACACCACCCAAAAAAAACTTGGAAAAACAGGCAGCGCGTACGCGGTTTTAAAATTTAAAATTCTTGCGTACGCGCTTAGGTTTGTTCTTCCCGAGCCTAGAAAAGTTAGCGCGTACATGCTAAGTTTAGGAAAATAAGTGCATATGTGCTACACCTAGGAAAATTAGCGCGTACATGCTATTTATAGGAAAATGAGTGCGTACGCACTAATAATCCTAGTCAAACCGCGTACGCGGTGCCTAATAAAAAAAAGTTTTAAAAAAAAACTGGGTCCTCATTTACCCGAAAAGCACATTTTTTACTTTGTTTCTTTCCCATTTTCTAACCTGAACCACGAACTAGGTGCTAAATTTGTCCTCCAGGCTATGGATCAAGGTTAGTTTTTGTTTATTTTTGTCTTTCTTTCTAGTTTATGCAATTTGTTTTACATTTTGAATTTAATTTCATTAATTTTGATTAGGTTTTTTCATTTTTTGTTTCAAAAACCAGATTCTTCTAATCCAGAACAAGAACAACCAAATGCACCTCCTGAAAACCCACAAGAACAACCAAATGCACCTCCTGAAAACACACAAGAACAACCCCCAATTCCTCCTTTTGACCACACAACCGAAACATGGGAAGAATTAATTAATCAGTTAGGACAAAATACATCCAAAATCAATAGACTGATTGTAAAATTGAAAACTTCTAAACTTGACCATCATCAATCCCTCGCCACTAGCCTAGAAACATTAGCTAGTGGTGTCATAGCTATTTCCATAGAAATTACCAAATGGGGAAGCTTTAGGGATAGGTGTCATCAATTCTATGCCAATGGGCTATCATACGATGGAGTTAAAAACAAAAATATTTCTAAACAACAAATATGTGCCCTTTTTGTTGACCCCAAAACTGGTCAGTCATTACCTCCTAATGCAAAGAGGTTTCCCATACATTGGTGTACCAATGTGCAGATGAAGAATCTTTTTTGGCAGAGGTGGTGGATGGTCTTTGACGATCCACCTTGTAATAATTATGAGGTGCCATTATATTTTTTGAGAAAAACATATTGTGAGTTTGTGCTCAATGTGTGGCCAAATTATTTTGACATGAGAGAGTTTTATGGTAGAGGTGGTGACTCTGCCCAAGATAGACCTGGAGCCCGTATGCGATTAGCTGCAGAGAGTCATCGCCCCGTAGCACCCAAACCCAAGGTGCATCAGGTTGTCCCATTAGAGCTTAAAGAGTTGATGGAGCTACAAACGCTTCAGGTGGCCACAACATTGACTGGTGCCATCATCCAACATGGGACATCATTAGCACACCCTATTGTATTGGATGATGAGCCGTTAGAGGGCAACAAAGAGCCCATCGAGCATATGTGTGTCAGTTGCTTGGGGATATGCTCAGGGATAGATGATGCAGCCGGTGCAGATGGATACTCATATCATCTATGCACGATTTGCAGTTGTAGATGTCAGGCTCACACGATTGAGGATGTCGTGCTGACAAAGGAGTTGATGGACATGGTGTTTTCCCATGAGCCATAGACACAGGTGTGTTGATTTTAATTCATAACATTTTATTTATCAGTCACTTTAATTTTGTAATTACATAAATGAATTTTTATTTATACATCGATTTAAATTGAGACAAATAATATGCATTTCAGGATGCAGCAGCAGTATGCCATACACCTCCCCTAGTTACCACGGCTGCAACTTCGACGCCTGAGGTATAAATTTTGTAACATGTTAAAATAGAATAGTACACTTTGAATTCAAAAAAATACAAGATATACTATCTTTAATGCTTGGTCCAATTTTCTGGTTTGTAGGTGTTGATAGGGGATGAAATGTCCCAGATTGATGACATCACGTTGTCGGTGATCGATTTTGGCCTACAAGGCTATACGGTATCATATTTTGTACAACTCTTTTTATGTATTGTTTTGATGGAATATACAAGCCATTTCATTTTATATTTTTAAAATTATGTTTAATTTATTATCTGTACTAATATCTCATGTTAATTTTCTATTTTTAGGGCACCCCCTCTGTGTCTAGGGCTCGTCTGAAGAAAAAGAATATCTCGAAGATGCCAAAACATGTGAAGAAGGTAATTGAACACATTTTTAGTTGTACAATTGTTTGAAAATGTTGAAATCAAGAATTACTTGGGGTTTGTAGATTGATTAGTGTTTTTTGTCTATTTTACATGTATAGCAGCCATTGAGCTTTGTGGATATGTTGAATGCACCTGATTCGCCCATGAATCAAGAGAGGGCGGAGGTATGTATCTCTACTTTATTTTCTTGATTTCATGATTATATGCATGCGTATATGTGAACTTGTGATATATTATAATCTTATATTTTTTTCATACAGGAAATATCCATACCTATTTCATCAATGGTGAACCCTCATCCTTGCATTGGAGAAGCATATCAAGATCCAGTACACTTTTGTTTGATATGTAAAATTAATTGTTTTCAACCTTCAATACTTATCATTATATTAATTGTATTTAATCTTTGTACATTTTTTGTATAGGTAATAGTGACTATTTCTACATCGATGGTGAGCCATCCTCAGTCCATTGGAGAAGCATCTGAGGCACAGGTATGTCATTGTTCTCTATATTATAGATTTTAAGTGTTTTTTATATATTTATGTTAGTACATTGTATTAATTGTACATTTAATCTACAATAGACTCCTTCGCGGTATGGCCATAACATGGATCCATTTAAGTATGTCTTCAAGAAAACTCCTAAGAGTGACAAGGAGAGGAGAGTGAAGACATTAGCTCCTGGATCAGCCGATGAGGTAATCTACATTTCAATTGCAAAGGAATTAAAGTTAAATGCATAGTTATGATGTCAATTGTGAACTATTTTCTACAAAAGAATTCTAACTTGGCTTTTGAATTGTGGTTTTGCAGCCATCTACAGAGTTGCGTAGTGTGCCAAAGAGGCTTGATTTGGATGATCCACCAGAAGTTTAGGATCATATAGTGTTATTTTTGGTCATAGAATGACCAATACATGTAGATATATTCTACATTTTAATTGTATATCGATTTGGACATGGCATATGCCACATTTTTGTAATACTTGTATTGACTTGGTAGACATGCCTTTTTTTATATATATAAATATCGATATTCGATCCAATAAATGTGTAATGATTTCATTATTTTGTATTCGTTGTATTTTATGCTTGTCCTTTTATAAATTTAAATGAATATTTGCATATGTAATCAATAATATGAATATAAACAACAAAAATATATGATATAAAGCATTGCAATCATGGAATAAGAATTGATAAAATTTCTAAAATGTTGAATTAACCCTATAAAACTCCTTGTATTTGGTGGCTGCCCTTTTATAAATTTAAATGAATATTTGCATATGTAATTAACAATATGAATATAAACAACAAAAATCGACAATATGAATTTAAACAACAATGTGTTTGGTGTGAGAGCACCCTCACGCTCGCAATGGTCAAATTTTATTCCTCGTGTGCACAAACTGACATTGCGAGCGCATCTAGGTGGGCATGTTTACGCTAATTAACAATATGAATATAAACAACAAAAATTGACAATATGAATTTAAACAACAATGTGTTTGGTGCGAGAGCACCCCCAAGCTCGCAATGGTCAAATTTTATTCCTCGTGTGCACAAACCAACATCGCGAGTGCATCAAAGTGGGCATGTTTACGCTAGGCGTGCACCTTTTGCGCATCCCAAAGCACCAAAAAGTCGAGAGTCATACCCTATCCGTGAGATCTCTCAAGTGCCCTGAGTCCAAAAAAATTTCAAAATTTGATGGACTATTTCTTCCAATCCATGACACATACGGTTGATCTGTTTGATCATGTGGGGTCGCATGAGGCTCCTCTACAATGGCCTATCTCAGTTTTTGATGACTCAAAGCCATTTTCAATTAGTATCATTTTTTCTTGCAAGGAAAAGTTACAAGATTGGCTAGAATTGATTTTGTTCCTCGTGTGCACAAACCAAAATTGCGAGCATGTCTAGGTGGGAATGTTTACACTAGGCATACCCCTGTCATGCATCCCAAAGCACCAGAACGTTGAGAGTCATACCCTACCAGTGAGATCTCTCAAGTGCCCTAAGTCCAAAAAATTGTCAAAAATTTGACGGACTGTTTCTTCCAATCCATGACACATATGGTCAATCTGTTTGACCTTGTGGGGTCATGTGAGGCTCCTCTACAATGGCCTATCTCAGTTTTTGATGACTCAAAGCCATTTTCAATTAGTATCATTTTTTCGCTTGCTCAAAAAACCATTAGTTGCTTGCAAGGAAAAGTTACAAGATTGGCTAGAATTGATTCTATTCCTCGTGTGCACAAACTGACATCATGAGCACGTCTAGGTGGGCATTTTTATGCTAGGCATGCCCCTATTGTGCATCCCAAAGAACAAGAATGTCGAGAGTCATACCCTACCAGTGAGATCTCTCAAGTGCCCTAAGTCCAAAAAATTGTCAAAATTTGATAGATTGTTTCTTCCAATCCATGACACATATAGTCAATCTGTTTGATCTTGTGGGGTCACGTGGGCCTCCTCTACAATGGTTTATCTCAGTTTTTGATGACTTGAAGCCATTTTCAATTAGTATCATTTTTTTGCCTGCTCAAAAAATCATTAGTTGCTTGCAAGGAAAAGTTGCAAGATTGGCTAGAATTGATTATGTTCCTCATGTGCACAAACCGATGTCACGAGTGTGTTCGAGTGGGAATGTTTACGCTAGGCATGCCCCTTTCATGCATCCCAAAGCACTAGAATGTCGAGAGTCATACCCTACAGGTGAGATCTCTCAAGTGCCCTGAGTCCAAAAAATTATCAAAATTTGACGGACTATTTCTTCCAATCCACGACACATACGGTCAATTTGTTTGATCTTGTGGGGTCACGTGAGGCTCCTCTACAATGGCCTATCTTGATTTTCAATGACTCAAAGCCATTTTCAATTAGTATCATTTTTTCACCTACTCAAAAAACCATCAGTTGCTTGCAAGGAAAAGTTGCAAGATTGGCTAGAATTGATTTTGTTCCTCGTGTGCACAAACCGACATCACGAGCACGTCCGGGTGGGCATGTTTGCACTAGGCATGCCCCTTTCATGCATCCCAAAGAACCGGAACATCGAGAGTCATACCCTACCGGTGAGATCTCTCAAGTGCCCTAAGTCCAAAAAATTATCAAAATTTGACGGACTGTTTCTTCCAATCCACAACACATACAGTCAATCTGTTTGATCCTGTGGGGTCACATGAGGCTCCTCTACAATGGCCTATCTCATTTTTTGATGACTCAAAGCCATTTTCAATTAGTATCATTTTTTTTCCTACTCCAAAAACCATCAGTTGCTTGCAAGGAAAAGTTGCAAGATTGGCTAGAATTGATTATGTTCCTTGTGTGCACAAACCGACGTCGCCAGCACGTCTAGGTGGGCATGTTTACACTAGGCATGCCCCTGTCGTGCATCCCAAATCACCAAAAATTTGAGAGTCATACCCTACCGATGCAATGTAGAAGTTGCTTGACAACTTTTTTGACAATGTTTTTGACAACAATGACAATTTTTGCTCAAATTGTATCTAGTCTCAATCTATCACCCCTATGACCTGATAATGACTCAAATAATGATCCATGATTATACAAGAATCAAGAATGCTCATGATTGACCAGGGACACATCACATATACTCAAAAAATAGTCACAAAACATTGACACACAAAATAGTCACAAAACATTGTCACATATTATTCAAAAATTTGCCTCTAAATATGGTCAAATCAGCTCTTGGCTATTTGATTATACAAAAAATTGTCTTACAAATAATCTCATGGGATTTTATACAAAATTTGGCATTACAATATATGCGATTCAGCTCATCATCATTTTAATATACAAATCATCTCATGGGCTTTTATACAAAATTGGGCATTACAATATGTGCGATTCAGCTCATCGCCATTTTAATATACAAAATTTGGCATGTACATATGTACAAATCAGCTCATTGCCACCTAAATATACAAAATTATGCCCCTAAACATGTAAAAATCAGCTCATGGGCATTTATATATACAAAAAATGAATATAGAACAATTCGTCAACGATTTATACAAAATTCTCAAAATCATTCTACTTTGAACCGTAGAATCAATCAAGTGAGCCTTTAGGATTGGCTCTAACCCGTATTGTTTCAAGTATTGCCTCGTGGTCAGATTCATGAACTTTCCATAAAATCTTGTTATGAGGTCTACCACGATACTTCATCAAATGAATATTTGTTGCAACAACAAGGTTAGAGAAATGAAGAATATGTCTGTGTGTTTCAAAGTCCTCGAACAACCAAACATCATAATTCTTGATAGGGTATCTCTGAAGCCATGTTCCTGTCATGACAACAGACCCTATTGGGTACTCAATACCCTCTCCGTCAATGATTGTGGTTGTCAATTTTCTTTTAGACTCAACACAACGACACAAATAGTAATCTGTTCCTTCTTCATTGTTCTCTTCTGCAACAACTGCATACACATGAGCTGCATTTTATAAAGTGTTAATTAATACCAAAAATAAAGTATGATGTACAACAAAATGAACCAAAAAGAATACTAGCAAAAAAATTAACTCAAAAAATCACCTGAATCCACTAGGTCGGATACATGGTCAAAATCCACTGATGTCTCCATCTGGCTCAATTGTAGTGCTTTGGGAATTTGATATGAATCAATGGGAACCAACGATCTACAAGACCATTTGTCAACCCACTCTTCTGATTCACATTCTTCCCACAAACAATACATGCATGAAGAGCAAAAACATACCATCTGTCTCATATAAATTACCTGTGAACTTGAATTTGACCTCATAAATGAGTGCATGTCACTCGATCCTGCAACTGTACAACAATCTAGATAGTTTTCAATGTTAGATTCAGTAACCAACCAAAAATATCTATGAACCAATGATGTACTTGGATTACCTAGACCCATCGTAGACTTACACCATCGCATAATTGTTTTTGCATCTACGAACTCAGCACCACCTTCGTACTTCAATTCTTCCTTGGCTAGGGCTCTTTTCACACATGCTCCTACACCATCGTGCTCTCCCTTACCATGTCCAGCCTTAGTGAAATTCCAAAAATGTTGTACACCACTTGTCACATGCATCCTTGTCAGCCAATAAAACATTCTTGAATTGTGCGGTGCAATTATCTGACCATATTAAGTGTTGGTTGTATCGTATGTTCCTTTCCCTTAAACTATCATAGAAAACTTTAAAGAATCCTTGTACAAACTCCAATGAATGAGTACGATCATCACTTATGTATAAGTGATACTCTCTTACAACCTTTCTATCCTCCTCTGTGCTATCATCTGCATGCATGAATGCTATGTGTACAAAAATAGAAACTTGTGTAGAGTGATAATACATGGATTGCACTTCATTTTGAGGTTGTAGTGTATAATTTTCAGCAAAATCAATGATAGAGACAATGGTTCCAAGAGGAAATGTGTCCTTACACAACTTAAATTGCTCATCTAACCATCGAGCTTTATGTGTATGCATTATGTACTCATAAACTAGTTTCTCTTGAAACATTTTCATAAATTGAGCTACATATATATCATTTTTCACTAGCTCACATCTCTTCAAATCTTTTCCATCTTTAACTCCATATGTGACTGTCTTGTATTTTCCAAAAGAAACTATTTTCGTACCAATTTCATGTGTGCTTTCGAAATGTATGCATCTTGGTAAATGTTGCAAACCACCACATATAGAACAAGAACCTTCCAAACAAGGCATCTTATAATAAATGCAACCATCATGTCTGTTACATAACACACTTGAAATAAATTCTCTTGCTGACTTAGGAGGTGCTTGTATATTACATTCCTGCAAAACATCGTTAGTGTGCAAAGTAGAACAAATATGACAAAAAATATCATAATGCATGGAAAATTCAATATGCATCCTACAACAACACGTGGTACATACATGATTAATCTTAATATAAAAAGGTTTTGCCATTTCAAAAAATCTTTGAGAAATTTTTATTTGAGGAAACTTTTGAAGGAATCTTTCATAAAATTTAGTTTGAGTCATATCCAAATAGTGTTTCACATTTGGCTCATGATTTTTAGACCCAATTTGCCTTCTAACAACATGTCTTTGGTTGGGTGATACTCTTGTGTGTTCATGCAAAAAAAATTCAATTAATGTTTTTAGTGCATCGACAACAACCTTGTCTTTGTGTGCTAGTCTACCCAAGAATGCCCAAAGAGAATTATTGTTAGGTTCCTCTATTTGTTCTCGCCTCTTTAATGCTTTACTTAATGTTGTTCTACTAACGTTCAATGACTTACTTATTTTGCTTATCAAACGATCTTTTTTTATTTTCTTGCTCATTATGGTTGATGTAATGACACATTGAGTAGCATTAGAATCTTTACTACGTGATTTTGAACCAATAGATTGATATGCATCAAATAGATTTCTGACAATAGTTCTTTCACTATTACTTTCAGATGATCTTAGGCCTAGAATTTTCATTGTCTCTCTAAAATTCAAATTTTTAGTCATTTGAACAATTAATTGACATCATGCAGTTTGATTTAAGTTTTTAAAATAGTTTTGCCATATTC